>NW_012267242.1:871798-886551 GCF_000151885.1 Dipodomys ordii | reverse complement strand
AAGGGTAAACAAAAGGAGGAGGCTGCAATGCTTGGTAAGAAATGTACGCATTATCCTGCCCATGTAATTGTAACCCCTCTGTACAGTATCTTCACAAATAAAATAAAATATAAAAAAAATTAGGGGAAATTTACATATACTGAAATAGACAAAATATCATAATGTTTCCATAAACACATTACCTAGTTGAAACAATTATTAAAAAGTTAAAATTTGAACTATAAAAAAAAAGAGTACCAGGTGTTGCCCTACATGTTGGTGATATAATAATGAATAAAACCATGCATGGACCATGTCTTAGTTGAGTTTGGGGATAAAGGCAATCAAATCACTTCACAAATAAATGAAAAGCTGTACTGAGGCCCCAAAGAGTAGAACATACTGTTTAGAGAGATGAAAGAGAATTTGGCTTAGACATCAGAGAGGGCTTTCCTGAGGAAGTGACAAATGCACTGGTTCCGAAGGGAGTCTATTAAGCAAGAAAGAGAGGGATCGCAGTCTAGGCAGAGGGAACAGAAAGTATAAAAATGCACTAGATCAGGAAGAGAAAATGTACATTCACGAATCTGAAGAAACTCCGGCTCAAGTATAATAAATAACCAATGCATGTTGAGGCAGCAAAGTAAGAGGCCAGAATGAAAGGTTCACTCAACTCAGTAATTTTGTCTCACTACCCTGGGATTTTTCCTTTCTGGAGCTACCATACACGAGACCCCAACTCAGCAGAGGCCTATGTTGACTCAAACTGAGCTGCCCTTTAGCTTCGGCTGAGCTCAGGAGGATGCCTAAGCACCCATGAAAGGCAGAAAGGCATCAACAGGACTTTGATCTCCATGAGAAAAGAACGGAAGAGGCAGTGGTGGATGTGACATATGGTGGGTGCTATCAGTTGCCCTTCCATATCCCCCACGGACTGGACAGTACCTTAGTGGCTATGAACTCAGCATAGAGTTGAACTGCCCGGGTGGACATGAGCTGTTCAGTCCTGGGCAGTTACTCAAACTCTTTGAGCTTCCTAGCTTTAAATGCAATAATAATATTATCTTCTCACTTCAAAAGGTTGAATTGAAATAATATATAAAAGACACTGAGAATCATACCTGGAACTCAATAAGAATTCAATACACACTGGTGTATATCATCATCTTGGCAGTATATTTTGCTATGAAGGCTGAGGATATCGCTTGAGAGGTAGAATGGAAATGCTGTGTTCAGGTTATAAAATAGAAAGAAATTAAGATATCCACTTGTCACCAGGTCAATTGGATCACGATAATTGTATGAACAGGTCTATAACTTGTGTCATTAATGGGAGTATTGGTGCATATACAATGATTTCAGGCTAGAATGGAAAAAATTAATTAAAATGTATGATCCCCATGAAAAACTCATATTTCGAAATCACTGTAGTGAATAATCATTATTGCTTTCTAGACTTAACAATAATGTTCTATGATTCAGCTTTATTGTGCTTCAAAACTTTGCCCATTAGTTTTTTTTAATTCCCATTCAAACCTTTGCTAAAAAAAAGAAAGAAAGAAAAACAAAACATAGCAGGAAAGAAACAAGCCTATTTCCCTATACCTTGCTTGTTTCTATAAATCAAAGAACATAAGAGTGAAGAAGTTGGAAATGGATGGTCAAAGCTCCTAGTTCCACAAAGAAAATGAAGCTTACAGTAAGAAGAGATGATTTGCTCCAAATGATATAATGGTGGTGACTCTAAATAATTTTTACTCTAGTACATAAAGAAATGCCCTAACTTCTACTCAGCATCACAGTAATTTTTTAACTTACCTTTAAGTAGCTGTACAAATGAGTTGCCATTTAACAAAGCAGTTCATGAATACAATATATCTTAATCAATGTCACTCCTTTCAACATTCCCACCCATCTCTCCCCTCCCCATGCCTTCTCTCGCTCTTCTTAATTTTGTAGGATATACACACTGGATTCTCAGTTGCATTTCCCTCCTCTTCTCCTCTTCATTTGTCTACCTCTTTCTCCTTGACTCCACTCCACCACTTCCTGGCGTATTACAATGATTTAACCTCAGTGCTATCACACCAGGTACTATCTTAATGTCTGTCTTAATCTAAGAGTCAATAAAATGGGTAAGAGGGACGAACTCAGAGTAAATTGGACCTGAATTCAAATCCTCAGGCATATAGCCTTGTCCAATCTCATCTCAACGAGCTGGAGCTTCTCACTTTAAAAAATGGCCAAGACCTTGTATTCTCCCTATTGGGTTCACAGGAAGATGTGGGGGAGATAATACCTATAAAGAACTTAAGAGGGGCTGGGAAGATGGCTCAGTAGTAGAGTGTTTGCCTTGCATGCATGAGGCCCTCGGTTCAATTCCTCAACACCACATAAGCAGAAAAAGCTGGAAGTGGCGCTGCGGCTCAAGTAGTAGAGTGCTAGCCTTGAGCTGAAGAGCTGAGGGACAGCACCCAGCCAAGAGTTCAGGCCTCATGTCTGACAAAAAAAGAAAAAAATGAAGAACTTAAGAATAGTACCTAATGCTTGGTTGGTTCTTAGTGGGTGATTGCTATGGCTTTATTGTTGCTCAGTATTATCTCCAGATTATCAATTGTTTCTACTTTTATTTAAAAGGCAATACTCATAGCCAGCCAGGTACTGGTGGCTCAGCCTCTAATCCTAGCTACTCAGGGGGCTGAGATCAGAAGACTGGTTCAAAGACAACTCTGGCAGGAAAGTCCACAAAACTCTTACATCTAATTAACTACCAAAAAGCCAGAAGTAGATGTGTGGCTCAAGAGGTAGTAAAAGGCCAAGCCACAACTTGAGGTCCTGCTTTCAAACCCAAGTACTAGGACATGGGCACACGCGTGCGCGTGCGCACACACAGACACAGAGGCAATACTAAAATAAATATATACAGAGAATTTATTTACATACATATATTGCACGTATATATGCATGCATGTACACATATATGTGTATATACATGCGTATGCATATGAATAGAGAAAAGTCACCTAGTTCTACTAGCAAAGAAAACCATATTGATATTTTGGTATTTTTCCCCCAGTTATTTCCCTGAGCAACATTGTGTACATGTTCACAGTTTGCTGCACTGTTGTAGTTATGCTAAATTGCAATTATCATTCTGATGATAAATGCTACCTGGGAGAGAGGCTGTTCTAGAAAATCTTTTATGATTGTAGGATTATTGCCTAAATTAGGAATAATGATCCCTAACAGCACTGTTTACTTTTAAGCTTTATACAAATGCCACCATGAAATTCTACATCATTAGAACGACTGAGTCATCAGGGTCATTTCAAGTGACCACTTTCTTCAGGATTTCCGTGATCAATGACATATTAAACCTGATGAAAGTCCCACAGATCAATCCAGTGATTGCACACTTCTTTATTATTTGATTTTCAATTTTTATTTCAGTTTGACAACTTTTTCAATTAAAGTTTGCACAGTGCTATACTTCAGTCCTTGGTGATATGGAAAGGCCTTACATAAGGAATTTTTCTCCACAGGAAAGAAGGGATGCACTCTCATGTCCAGGAGTATTTATTGTAAAGACCTTGGCAAAATTCTGAGTAGAAGAGCTTTGGGGGAACAGAAAGGAAATGGGACAGATGCTCTGTGTCCATTTATAGCCCATCTGCTTCTCTCAGAACAAGTCTCCTCTTCCTCTACCCTAATCAGCTTCCTCTGCCTCCTCCCAATTTCTGCCTCATCCAGAACGTTAGCTTTCATATCACCTGACTTACTCAGGATTGATAATACCTCCATCTCTTCAACCCTGGGCCATTCCACCTCCAGTTCTCAATACCAACTGTACCATGTTTCCTACTTTTCTACTCCCAAGTCCTTGAAGAAGAATCCAGCTTGCTCACATCATGTGTTTGACAGACCTTAAGTCACAGGTTCTGTTTGACAGCTGTCCATCCTCAGCCCAATCAGATGAGCTGGAGAAGGCAAAGCCACATGGCTGAGATACCTACTCCTCCGTTGGTCTTTTCCAGTGAGTATGATTCTATGAGACAAGGGTTTGGCCAAAACTGGACCCCTAGCCCATTTCTAGACAAGTCTTTCTGCTGACTCACATATAAAAGCAATTTAACTGGATATAAAATCTATGAAGTACAATCGTTTCTTCTCATTATCCAATAAATCTTGTTTCACTGTCTTCTGATATCATGTGACCCAACTGCTGTCTGACTTTTTTTTAACTTCTTATTAATAACTCTGTTTTTTTATGTGAATCTTTTTTCAGCTTGTCCCTTTGTTCAAGGATTCATGGTAGAATGTCCTTCCAGGCGGCTCTACGTGTATTGCCTCTGATCTCTGATATGGTTTTTAGACTTTGAAAACTTTGGCAAGGTTTTCATCTATTTTTATTTTCTTCTATTGCTTCTGCTCTTATTGTTTTGGCTTCAAGAACACTCATAATTTTGGGGTAATCCCTGATATTTCTTATTTTATTTCTCTGTTTTTTCCACCGTGTGGAAGAACATCCCAGATTGCCTTCCCTGTGGAATTCATTATTTGGTTCTGATGTTTACACTCACTCAAGTGGATTTTCATTATGGAACTGAGTAATTACTTTTCCTGAAATCATTCTCACTTCACTCCACTCCTTTTTCTTTCCTGATCCTTGGTTCAGGACCTGTTGCTCCTATTTCATATAGGCCACATCTTCTTGTATCACACTGAGAAGAATAAAGAATTTTTAAAATACTTTTCCTTTTGGTTGGTTGTCCTAGGATTTGAACTCAGGGCCCTGAGGTTTCTAGACAGATACTCTATGATTTGAGCCACATCTCTAGCCTCTTTTTTTTCAAGAATAGGGTCTTACTTTATACCTAGCCTGGGTAGTGATCTTCCTACTTCTGTTTCCCTGAGTTGCTGGAGATGACAGGTGTGTACCACTAGACCTAGTCATTTAGCTTCTCCTACAGCTGGGATCAAAGGTGGGTACCACCAGGCCTAGCCACTGGTTGAGATAGAGTCTTAAAAACTTATTTTTTGCCTGGGCTCATAATGATTCTCCAGTCTCTGCCTCCCAAGCAGCTAGGATTACAGGCATAAACTACCAGTGCCCAGCCCCTGGCACAGGGCCTTTCCTGTCTCCACTTTTCATCTCTAGCAGGTACTTTGTGGAAAACTGAACATGGAAACCCATCCTGGCAGTCCACATGTTCCCCCTTTCCTGTCTGCTTCTCTCATGATTACTGCAGCCTCCACATCGGTACAGGAAGAGGGATGATATGAAAATGGCACTAACAGGAAGGTCAATGCTGATTTCTGGTTGAAACAGGTCATGTGTCTCTGAGCTGGTGGGCAGGAACACAGGGGTGGTGAAGGGACTTCATAAGACAGTTCACACAGGTCACAGATTGCATTCTGCACACTAGTTTGAAAGGAATTCCATTGATTCTACAGTAGGCTAGTCCTACTTTTCAATGTTCATTTTGCTCATGTTTTTCAGTGCTTGGCAGGCATTATAGCTGGCAGTTGGGCACAATTTTATCAGAGGTCATAAACAGATATCATTGAACTCATGACGCTCATAAGCCACCTTTTTTTACAGCCTCTTTTATATTTCGCTAAAAACCCTGAAGTGGAAATTTACTCCACAATAGTGGTTTTCAACCAAGAGAAGTATCATTTCCCCCTTTCCTTACTTCCAGAGGCAACTGGCATGTCTACAGACATTTTTGGAAGCTACAACTGCGGGTGCTCCTACATTTGCTGGATAGAGGCTGCAGATGCTTAGCCGCATCTGAGCCTCTCTACAACAAAGACTTAACCCATACAAATGTCAACAGTGTCAGTGCTCAGAAATGTGCTTCCTAGCAAAGGCCCATCATGGACAATTATTTGACAAGTATCTCCACTGTGCTCCTGGTGGCCTACAGGAGCACCAGGAACTTTATCGGATGCACATTTACATCAACTTTCCAGTGATTCAAATACACAAACCCTTATTCAGCTATATAAGAAGGAACAGCTTTGCCTCTTTTGTTTCTCGCCCCCAGCAGATGACACAGTAAGGAAAGAAACAATCACTAGTGGGGGGATGCTGAAAAGCTCCCAGGCCACTCATAGGAAAGGGATGCTGAATCCAACATGCCTGCAAAGTCCACAGATGAAAATGGCGAGCAGGTGGGTTCTCTAGTGGGAAAGAGAAGGAAGTAGCTGCATTCTAGCTGATCAACTCAGCAGCACTGAAAGAACACAGAAAATATGTTCTGAAACTCAGCCTCGAAATACCAGGAGCACTGTGAATCATCAAAAAGACAATAAAAACAGAAGTCCAGGAGTGTGGGTTGGGTGGGTGAGGGTTGCTGAGGGTCTGTGTGCTAACTGAGCTGAATGTATACAAACATCCAATGACATTCATATCAATTACTTACATATTTTACAATAGTAGCTTCCACGAGAGAGGGCTTGCTAAAGTTCTAAAAGTAGTTCTTCCAGTTACAAAGAAGACATTTTTAGCTGGGCACTGGTGGTCCATGCCTATAATCTTAGCTTCTCGGGAAGCTGAGATCTGAGGATGGCAGTTCGAAGTCAGCCCAAGCAGGAAAGTCTGAGAGAGTCCTATCTCCAAATTAGCCACCAGAAAGCTGGAAGTAGAGCTGTGGCTCCAGGTGTAGAACATTAGCCTTGAGTTAAAAGGCTAAGGGACAGCATCTAGGCCCTGAGATCAAGCCCTAGTACAAACACACACACACACAAAAATAAGATTTTTACAAAGAATCTACCACCACCACACACACATGTTAAGTCAGCTGTAATAATTGGCCATTGGAAGACTGGTGGCCAGTAGCAGCCCTGGCAAGACTTGACATGCATACCCTCCAGTCCCCATAGAAGCAGCTTTCTCAGGGAAGCTAGCTGTTAGCTGAGTAATTGCTGGAATTAACTTTAATCCAAGCTTCTCTTCAGGCTCTGTAATTCAAAGCACAGGGGGTCATGCTGTTGGTTACCAGCCTTGGAGTATATTTATATAATCTGTATTATTCGTTTGGTATGTGATTCGTGTTTATTGGTATACTACTCAAAAACATTCTCCTCCCTGACTGTATTTTCATCTGAAACTTTTGCTGTATTTCCCACACACACATACACACAGAGGCAAGGAAGATTGTCCCTCACAACAGCTTGTTATAAAAGGCCAGCCCACCCAGGTACTGGTGGCTCATGACTATAATTCTAGCTACTCAGGAGGTTGAGCTTTGAGGATCACAGTTCAAAGTTAGCCCACAAGGAAGTCTCCATGAGACTCTTTACTCCAATTAACTGCTCAAAAACCAGAAGTGAAGCTGTGGCTGAAAGTGATAGAGCACTACCCTTGAACGAAAGTGCTCAGGGACAGTGTCCAGGCCCTGAGTTCAAGCCCCACAACTGACCAAAAAAAAAGGCCAGCCCACATCTGACTGACACTGCTCTCTCACCCATTCTTTCTCCTCCAACCTCAGGGATTCAGGCCAATGTCCCAAGAATAATCAACCATGAAAACAGAATATTTAAAATATATCTATATGTATCTCTGGCATACTTGAAAACAGAGTATGTTTTGGTAGTATCAGAAACTGAAGTAATATATTTTAATTTTAGAATTTTGGGAATAAAAAGAGGAAGAGGGAGAAAGAATGCAGTCATAATAATCAATGCATGTCCTAAGAAACTAGAAAAACTGAAGGGAGGGGTCGGACTGGAGGGATGAGGGAAAATGATGGATGGGTTGAACAAAGCTATTTTGGATGCTATGGGGTTTTCAAACACAAAAAGAAGAAGAGAGTCCTCTCCAAGGTGCTCATAAATCTAGGAAGAGAAAATGACCTGGCCAATATATTAAAAAAAAAAAAAAGAGCAGCAGAATGTCAAGAAAATTAATAGTCCAGATTTGGGTTCAGCAAATCGAATGTAAACTGAACACCCATCATTCAATTAATAAAATACTGTCTATAAGACGCCATTCTCTCCTCCACATTCCCCAGGAGGCCTCCCGCTTCCTTTGTGTCCCACAATGGTTCTGGAAGGTTGGGCTTTGGCATTTCTAACTGGCTTCATCTTTCAGATTAGTCAGCAAGTGTTTGTCTTTCCTCTCTAACTGGAAAACAAGTCACTCAGGAGTTGCTCGATCCTCTGCCCCATCGTTGGCCATGATGACATGAGGTTCATTGTCCAACATATGGCAGTTAGGGAAACCGGGGTGTGAATCCTGGGGAACGCCACAGTTCCTGGCTTTCCCAAGTGCTGACGGGAACTTGTCCACTTCAGTCAAGTCACAGACTTGACACCGACAATCATAAAAGCTGCAGGCTTTTGAAATCCTAAAGTGTTTTACCAGCAAGTAACTGATGTTACTAATAACTGCCTAGAAACAGGAAATACTAGCCAAGACCACAAAATAAATGCAAAATCTGGGACTTAGAACCTTGGACCCCTGAAGTACCAGATGACAATGAAAATGTTACAGAATTCAGAGATAAAATGAGGCAGAGGATGACAATATGTATTTGCATCTCATTCCAATAGAATCATTTGCCTGTGTAATCCAATGCAGTTCCTCAGCTAAACGCTTTGCAGCTCATTATTTTGCTTTAAAAAATGATTAAAAGGTTCAGAAATAATTATCTATTTTAATTTCTAAAATGGATTTCACTGCAATAGACTGAGTATATTAATAGATGCATACAAATGGAACTCTATGAAAAACAGATTGTCTGCAAGTAACCTTTCAATTAGAAACAGACACTGTGGGCTCTCAGATTCTAAAGAGTTTCATTTTAAATGGCGTGGACACAAGTGAAACCAGGGCTAATTGCTCTCTCTGTCTATTCTGGATGTGTTACGAAGGGCCAACCATCCCTTGGGCTGGTAAGTGGTCCCAGTGCACCTTGTGCTCCTGCCCAGCCCATGTCATTAGAGACCATCCTGGTCCTGACACTGTAGGCCACGTCAACACCCCAGATTCAAATTCAACCAACGTGGACGGAGGGACTATTAAGTGTGAGGGGTATTTTATGTGGATTTTCTCTCCTTGTCTTTAAAACAGATGGTACTGCAGACTGATGGATGACAGCTCAACAACAAAAGCCATCCATTAGGGCACTAAGTCTTTCACATACATTGCATGCATTATATCACATGCTCAAGGAGCTGTGTGGCAGATTGAGGATTCAAATGCCTGTGGTTTGATTCCATAGCCTTGTACTTCTACTTGGGAGGCTTTTCCACTCCCAGTGGCCTATGTGGATGAGAGCTTCCACACTTTGGCTGGGAAACCCCTTGTCTTAATGGTGGGGACCCTTTCAGGTCCACAGTCACTATATTTACAGGCTGAAGGATCTCCCACTGTTGAGGATTTCCAAGTACTTTCAAATACAGACTTTCACTATAACACACACGTCACCATTGTCATTGTCACTGGGAAATTGCTATCTTCTGTAAAACAGAGGTTTTATCCATTTAAATGATTTTTGGTTTTGTGGGTTTGTTTGGGTTTTTTGTCAATCCTGGGGCTTGAACTCTGGGCCTCGGCACTGTCCCTGAATTCCTTTTCACTCAAGGCTAGCACTTTACCACTTAAGCCACAGCACGACTTCCAGCTTTTTCTGTGATTGAAGCACAGACTTTTCTGCCCAAGCTAGCTTCAAACCACAATCCACAGATCTCAGCCTCCTCAGTAGCTAGGATTACAGGTGTGAGCCACCAGGCTCCAGGTGAAAGTCTCTGAACCCAAAATTCACTAACATCTAGCTAGATGTAAACGTGTAACTCCTTTTGTAGGGGCTCAGTCTGGGCACACGCTCTGTCTCAGAAGCAGAGAGAGCACAATTCCGCTACACCCTTGTGTGGGGACAACAGAAAGTCAGGTTTCTGAGCCTTCCAACTCAGTCTAAACTCCAGCCTAGACAGTCAGCAAGTGTCTCTCCATCTCCATCTGCTCCCTCTTCAGAAATCTATATCATACACCTAGTTCCCTTTTGCTTCCTTTACCTTTTAAGGAAGATGCTGGCACTTAATTAAAATTTCTTATGAATGTAACAAAACTTTCCATAAATTTCATAAGGTCATTAAGGATTGTTCATTTTGCTTAGTACTTGACAAAGCCACATAGGTTTTAAATGACTGACCCACTTTAAGGTTTTTGTTTGTTCTTTTTATATAAATTCTGGGGGATTTTGTGGGTGAGGTTTAAATAACTCAGTTTTCCAAGTTTGTGTATGCTGGGGTACAGCAGAAACGTGTGAACTGACAGCACAACTCAAGAACTAAACTTTGGCAAACACCAGTAATCCTGGCTCCTCAGGAGACTGAGATCTGAGGAACGTGGTTTGAATTCAGCCCAAGCAGGAAGTCCATGAAACTCTATCTCCAATTAACTACGAAAAAAGCCAGAAAGTGGAGCTGTGATTCAAGTGGTAGCCTTGGGCTTTATAAAAGCTCAGGGACAATGCCCAAGTCCAGAGTTCCAGCCCTAGGACCAGCAAAAGAAAAGAAAAAAAAAAGACTAAACTTCATTCAACCATATGATTTAAGTGGTCCCTCTTCAAAATTGAGTTGCTATGAGAACAGAATAATTTACTACTGACCTGTTAAATTGAAACCACTTTGTACAACTACTTAAGAGATAATAAATAAATAAATCAAGTGATTTACTGCCTCATCTGTATTTATTTACATATTCTGATATTTAATGAGAGTTTTTCATTCCAAGAAGGTTCTAGACAATTTATGAAAGAAAAAGAAAAAGGACTTTATTAAAGGATGTTAGATAGTCAGTCTAGAACACAATTATTTGGCTCGAGTAGACTCAACGGTGGAATCCTTCTCAGGAACACCTTGGCTCATACTGCAGAGCCCCTCCCCTTGCTGCCCCCAGACAGGAAGCCCCCTTAAGCAGGAAGCCCCCTTGTTCTTTGGAGAATTTGAGGAAAGCTCCACTATGGTACAGGCAAGATTGATTATATCACTGGCCACTGATGATGGACAAAACCTTCATCCCTTCACCCTGACCTAGCTGGGGAAGGGGAATGACAGAGTAAGTAAGGCTGTAAGTTCCAACCCTCTATTCAACCGGTTAATTCCCCTGGTAATGGTAACCTACCACCATCTTGTCTCAGATGTTAGAGGTGTGGCTCAAGTGGTAAAGCACTTGTCCAGAACCACCAAAAATTTTTTTTCTCTATTAGAATAAAAGCTATTCCTACTCCCCAGGACATGCCAAGGGATTTAGGAACTCTGCACTCCTAACTCTCAGAGGATTACAAAGGAGATCTCTGTCAGAAACGGGGTCAGTGAGCAAACAACAGCGCAAAAGGTTCCATTTGTGGCCCTATTTTAAAAGTTGTTCTGTACTAGGAACCAGAAAGCACAACTCAAATACTTATTTCATATTCTGTCACAATATCCTGGCGGTTTACTAAATTTTGATTGAGTTAAACTGAAATCACCACATGGAATGAATAGCTTGTGTTGGCTAGCACAGATCCCAACAACAGAAGCTGCAAACTAATATTAGAAACACCAGTGCTGCTCACCAGAGACTGCTGAGCTTGGGAAGGACCTTAGAATGTATCTGGCAGAATTCATTCTGAAGAAAACTCAGACCCAAATAAGAAAAGTGACTTGCACAAAAATCCCTGCAATGAGACAGAAGCCAGGCAGACTAAAGCCTTGGTTTTCTGTATCTGTTCCAGTGCCCTTTCCTAGGAAGATTCTGGTACTGATGGGGGAAAAAAGCTGCAGTTGTGTTCAATTCTGGGTGTGTGGAATCCATGTAGCTCAAGAGGCCAGCAAAGGCAACCACAGATCATGTACACACCCTGCTGAGCTTGGCTTCTCCAGCACCCTGATGGGGCAAGTCACTCACTGTCTGTATACTGCAACACACTCTGGGTAGTTTATTACTCCAAGTATCCACAGCTCCATGAGCTCCTCAAGGCCAAGCAAGGAGATGGTACAGACAGAGGGTGCTAACAGTCACTAGTCTTGGAGCAAATGGATCCCAGTCATCAGGGTGGTGCATAGGACTCTACTCCAGCACCTCTGCCTATGAAAGCTGGGTGTCACTGCTTCATGCTTAGTAGAATATACTCCAGGTCCCACCTAACCCCTGCAAGTCACTCTACTCACAATCTAAGCTGCAGTGGTCTCTGAGATTCCTGCTACAGAGAAACGAAAGCTGAGCCTGGCTTCTATCCTGTCCTGAGAGCGATGAGAAAGAGTGACTGACATATTCAAGGAGGTAGCAAGGCCAACACTGAACAAATGCCTTGCCAAGTACAGAAGCCAAATGGATCTTTAAGCTCCCTTTGCTAAGGAGCACTAGAGCTCACCCACAGCTCTTTACCTTTAAAACTGTATGTGCGTCGCAAACATCTTGCTTAGGTTACCAGAGAATCTTCTTAATTTTACCTTAAAAATATATTTACTCATAGGAACATCAGTAGTAGTACAGTTTATGTGTGGTAGAAACTGAACTACTCATTTTAACTCCTAGAACATGAAAGCTTTCTTGGAGTTGGGGATTTTATTTTCATCTGGATCTTCAAATTAACAGACTCAAATATCACAAAGCCACAAAGACGAGTAATTGTTTAACCTTCCAGAGAAGCTGGGAGAAAGGTGATTCCGGGTTCTCTTTTGGACACCATGGTGGCCTCCGCCGTCATTTAATACTATTCTTCCACCTGAGGAACGAGGAAGAGTGTGGTACAGCAACCCACCATCCACCTTAAAATGTATGGAGCTATAGCCAGGCACAGTGCCAGGCTCCTTTAGTCCCAGCCACTCAGAAGGCTAAAGGTGGTTGAGCCCAGGGGTTTAGAATCAACCTGGACAATATAGTGAGATCTTATCTCTTTTTAAAAAAATACAGTATGCATTATCCTGCCCATGTAATTGTAACCCCTCTGTACAGTATCTTCACAAATAAAATAAAATAAAATAAAATTAAAAAAAAAGATTCCTAGGCAAAAAAAAAAAAAAATACAAAATCAAGAGGCAGTGAAGAAGCACCTGGCTGTAATTCTGGGCAAGAAAAAAGCACAAGAATCAAACATTTTAATACAAATCATTTTTATCTTCTTGCCAAAGTGAAATTAAGCTAAAATTTTAAAAGCCTTTTTTTAAAAAATATTGTAAACAAAGTTATTTTAGTTCTATAACCTCTTTCAAGTTAGTCAGTTTTCCCTTTTCCATTTTTGTTTTTCGAGGGTAGTAGGATTTGAATTGAGATCCTCACATCTGCTAGGCAGGCATTTTTACCATTTTACCCAGCCCTGAGTATATTTTGCTGATTAATTTTTTAGATCGGTCTCATTTCCTGCCTCCTGTGTCAGACAGGATAACAGGCAGGTACTGCTGTGTCCAGCTATCTGGCCTTTCAAGCCTCCCGATCTCAGCCTCTCAGGATTACAGGTGTGTGCCACTAGCGCCCAGCTCCTTGTTATACTGTAGTGACACACGAAGAGAGTTCCAGCCAATAGTCTTCCTCCGAGGTCATCCTCAGGTGACTGGGCAGTTCCTACTTTCTGGATATCTTTCCTTTGATTTTTATAAGATTAGAAGGATGGAGTTCGCCAAGTTTTCCCACAGTCATCATAAAACACCCATACCCTGAATGCTCACATTTCATTCAGTGTGACAGCTCCTTCCTGCCCCCAGAGCTCAGTGGGGGACTGCAAGAAGCCGGATGCTCTTCTCTCCATGCAGCTGCCCCCAGCTTGGATGGGCTTGAAATCTCCTATCAGCCCAGAAAAGTTACTTCCACACACCGCACCGACAGGGACCAGAGTAAATCTGTGAGTTCTGCACTTTCATGGAAGCATTTCTAGAGTATGACAACCCAAAGAACACCTTAAGAGCTTGCTGGAGTCAGTAAACCTAGTTAGTCTAGAAACAAAAACAAACAAAATGATGCCAAATGCTTCCACGATTCCTCTTTTACCAGGGGAAATTTATTTTCTTTCCTTAAAAAGATTCCTTGTGGGGGTGGGGTGTTTTTGCTTTTTGGGTTTTTGGTTGCTCTGTTTGGTTTGGTTTTGTCTTTTTAGTGGGGGCAAAGGGAATGCAGAAAGGGAGGGAGGAAGGGTAAAAAAATGCAGTCATGCTACTCAGTGTACACTATGTGGAAAATGCAATATGTAACTTGTGGGCAGGATGGAAAGGGGAAGCTGGGGGGGGGGTCGGGGGGGAGAAACAAAAGAAAGGGTGACACTGTCCAAAAGAAAAAATACATCATTGCCTGACTTAGGAGATGGTAACCCCTCTGCATAGCAGCTTAATAGTAACAATAAAACTATACTTATTTTAAAAAAGATTTCCTTGCTCTTCCGGCCCCTGAAGCTTTCCCCCATGGCTGTCACTATAGGCAAATGCCTGCAGTCAACTCTGCATCTCCACACTGGCCTGAAACTGCTTTCTCTCCTCCTAAAGGACACTTTATGCTGACTGGTGGTCAGAAGACAAGGGCTTCTCACATTGAAAAGGAAAAAAATAATGATAACCGCTTAACCCAATCACTCTATCGGCTGTTTCATCTTCCTTCCTTTTTAGAGTTTCATTGAAGAAGTGCTATGGTCATTTCCTTGTCCCCCACTCCACTGCACCCTATGCTCTTCAATCTGGCCTCAGAGTCATCATTTCTGTGAAGCTTTTCTTGTCAAGGTACCCAATCATAAATGGTGGTTGGCCCCAACAACTTGACCTCCCAAACTGTGAGGGGGAAAAAACTTTTTTTTTTT
>NW_012267242.1:762599-871528 GCF_000151885.1 Dipodomys ordii | reverse complement strand
CCCCGCACCGACGTTGTAAAGCTCGTTTTGGACATGACAACTTGTACTTCTCATTGTTGCAACAGGTCCACCTGTATCCTTAAACAACTGGTGGGAAAAAAACTTTTCTAAAGAGAGTTGCAAATAAAGCAAGATCCTGCCTCCCTGCAGTTCATGCTGGGCCCACCTCACCCCC
The DNA here is from genome assembly GCF_000151885.1 of Dipodomys ordii. Classification (NCBI taxonomy): domain Eukaryota; kingdom Metazoa; phylum Chordata; class Mammalia; order Rodentia; family Heteromyidae; genus Dipodomys; species Dipodomys ordii. Next base: position 871,353 of record NW_012267242.1, on the reverse strand, counting down.
TCTCTACCCTCACACCCTGCTCCTAAGCTGGGAAGCAGAATGAGAAAGTGACTCCTGGCGTAGTTACATTGTTTAATTGGAGGAACTGAGGATGCTGCCATGTGATGGGGGATAAAGAGTCTGAGGACGTCCAGAAGGAGAGACTGACTTCTCACTTCCAAATGGACAAACAACACATGGTGATTTGCTCTGTCCTCCCAGAGTCAGAAAATCTCCAGGGATTTACAAGGACAGAAAGAAGTTCCCTAGACCCAATCCTACCCCACGTTCCGTTTGCTTCATACAACAGTGATGATGATAACTCGCTAGAGCATCTTCTAGGATCTGCCCCAAAGGCCTCCCACCCAGGCCAAGGGGTTCCAACATCAGCTACATAGGAACTATGTATCCACTCCCTCTCCTTCCTCCAGGCCAAGTAGAGGAGACAAGGAAAGGGAGACAGGAATCCCACAGGCAGACACCACTCAATCAAGACACAGTCTGCCAAGGGATAGGCTCAGGCAAAGCTCTAAATCAATCACTCATTTTCACAAATGACAGCATTCTGGACATCATCAAGTAAATGGTACAACATAGGATTCATAATTGCTGAAATAAATGACTGAGCACCATCTTCTCAATCTGACATACTCTCATCTTTCATTCATTCACTCCTACCACAAATGCTTACCAAAGATTGATTCCACACGTTTCTAAATTTAATCACTAGTAGGTAACTAAGCTATGATCCTTGCCCTAAAGTTACTAGGGAAAGTAAGGAAAGAATAGATGTGTATCTACCATAAGGCATTATGTGAATAGTTCTATAACAGGAGTATAAAGTACCAAAGGTATCAGGTCAAAAGTCTAAACTATTCCATGAAGTGCTTTCAGATAGCTTTCGCTGATCCATTTAGATAGGGCTTTCTCATGCTTGCCTTTCCGGTGAGTGAGGCCCTTCATATCTCCTGTTTAAATACTCTTATAGGCTGAGGACATTCCAAAGGGGTAGCTTGGGATGAGGCCTGGGAGAAGACAACAAGATACTCATGGCCTCGTTCGGAAAGTTGTGATGGGTAATCCAGCAGAGATGATAAGTAGAGATGAAATAAATTATGGACATTTCCCTTCAAATAGGATCTTACCCATAAAGAACAAGATGGCCATGTCTTGTGGGGAACTGAGACGCCCTAATAGCTATGTAAAACCTATGATTAAGCTACAGATTTTAGCCAACTATTAGAATTAATTAGCGTTTAGTTACACATTAGCAGAAGGCAACTAATTCCACATGCTTCCTGGTTTCCTTACAAACTTTGCAATGAATCCATGACTCACTTACATAATTTGACAGGAATTTTAATAAAAATCTCTATCATTATTAGAGCAATGCATAATGAATATGAAAAATTCAGAAAGCATAGCAAAGTTGATTTTTTAAGTTCATTTATATCCTGATAAATACTTAATATTCTGGCATATTTCCATGTAATTTCTGTCTGATTTAGTAATGATTTGAAATTAATATACCCCATAAGCCAACTGACTTTAAAAAAATCACCAGTAAATTAGAATCTAAATTGCCAACTATAATCTCTTTCAATTATGAACAAGTTTTTATCTTTTTTTAAAGTTTTTATCTTCATGATTGTAAATGAAGCAATGGATTCCGTTTTAAAAAGGTTAAATTCAGTGGAGGAAAATGGCTTACTGGGTCATTTTATGATTGAATAGAAGTCAGCAGTACTCACTTTCCTATTTATCTTTCCAGTATTCTACTAGCAGGAATTAACATTTTATTGAACCCTCCCTTAAGATATAAACTCCTTTAAATATAGATTTCCTTGGTCATATAAGCAAGCATGTGTAATTGTAGTAAACACACACATGCACGCATATACACACAAAACTTTGTGAGCAATATTTTCTTGACAAACATACAATTACTATCATTTATCAAGATACATAACAATGATTTATTTTCCTTTACATTCTTCCATAACAGACATGCTTTTCAATGATATCTACAACAAAAAGTATTGACTTACCTGATTAAGAAATTATGTAGTCCAACATCAAAATGCCTATTCAAAGGAGACAAAAAAGTCTATGAATAAAACATATTTACAGTAATAAAGGACTTGTACATATAATTTGTATCATGAAAAACAGATTTTCTATGACAGCTGTCCTCAAGGTATGCTGCAGAAGTAGCAGCAATGGCATTATTGCTGGAAATACAAGTGTTCAGGCCTCTACCTCAGGCAAATACATTCAGAAATCAGAGCTAGAGTCCAGCAATTCAACAAGCTCTTTGGTTGATTCTAGTGAGCACCACAGCTCTTATAGCAAAGGGGTGTTGAAGCAAGTCTAGACTCCCTTTCTGGAAACAAAGGTCATACAGGTAGATTTCCAGATGCCTTCCACTCTCTCCATAGGTGAGTCCCTAAATAAGTTAGTTATCCTGCCAGGATATAAGACACAGGAATTCACCGTGGAGTGAAGTCCACCAATTCATGCCTTGACCGTTGCTAGCTTCTGGCTTTACTCCTGTTCCTTCTCTGAGCTACACGGCATGAATGGCGCCTCATCCTATTTGACAGTGGTGACTGCTGTTATTAAAATATGATTCCCATGGGACACTTTCAAATGATAAGATTCTTTTTTTAATTTATTTTTTTTATTTTTAGTAAGTTTTTTTTATTGTGAAAATACCGTACAGAGAAGTTACAATTACATGAGCAAGGCAATGCGTACATTTCTTTTCAAGCATTGTTGCCTCCTCCTTTGTTTTTCCCCTACCATCCCGGCCCTCCCATCTCCATGACTATGCTCCCTCCCTCGACCCCCCTCCCCCGGCCCTGTTTCAACATAGCATCTCGTACATCTCATTGTTGCAATGGGTCTACCTGTATCCCTAGATAAGATTCTTTTATGTACTAATTTGCCTATTTACAGATCATAGGCCCTCCTAGGGGAGAATAGAAAAACTCAAAGCTAAAATACGTCATTCACCACATCACTTAACCAAGATGATTAGAAAACGCAGGGGAAAAAATGGTATTCAAGATATACAAACTCCATTTATTTTTAAATCTTCTGCACAAAGCTATTCACTAAAGAAAGCTCTACGGGGAATAGCTGACTTGTTTCGTTTGATTTTACATTATCCTGGATGAGATGCAAAGTCTTCTTACAATTGTATTAGTACCGAATTTTTTAAAATTCTCAACCCAAACCAAAAACACTTTACTCAGTTATGTAAGTAAAAATCCATACCACAGGTATCAAGTGGATATTAGTAATAAGAGAATTAATGGGTGCAGATTAAAACAGATTTTTGCCAGGTGCCAGAGGCTCACGCCTGTAATCCTAGCTACTTAGGAAGCTGAGATCTGAGGATCGAGGTTCAAAACCAACCCAGGTAGGAAAGTCCATGATATTCTCATTTCCAATTAACCACCAATAAGACAGACGTGGAGCTGTGGTTCAAATGGTAGAATGCTAGCTTTAAGGGGAAAAAGCTACGGGAGAGTGCCCAGGTCCTGAGTACCAGCACACATATACAAAAACTTATATATTGTAAACAATCTCTAAAATTTCCAATTTTATGTATTTCTAGAAATATTAACTTTTACTGCTATTAATAGAAAAAACTGAGAAAACATAGTATCATACACCTATTGTACTACAAATCTTGCTCCTTTGGGCTACAGAGCCATTCCAGAGAACAAAGAACTTAATTTCCCCCTCTTCAACAATTTTTTTTGGGGGGTCTGGTCGTAGGCCCTGAACTCTGGGCCTGGGCGCTGTCCCTCAGCTCTTCAGCTCAAGGCTAGCGCTCTACCACTTGAGCAATAGTGCCACTTCCAGCTTTTTTCTTTTTGCTTATGTCGTGCTGGGGAATTGAACCCAGGGCCTTAGACATGCAAGGCAAGCGCTCTACCACTGAGCCACCTTCCCAGCCCTCAACAAATATTTTTGATGTCTCTACTGTAGGCTAGATATTGACAGTGGCTGAGGCAGACAGTCCCTACTTATAGTTGACAGTTTAGAAAGGCAACAGATAGATACTTTTTATTTTTAATCACATCTGATTCTTTTCATATCTGTAATCCTAGCTACTCAGGAGGCTGAGGCTTGGAAGATCATGGTTCAAAGCCAGCCTAAGTAGAAAAGTCCACAAAACTCTATCTCCAATTAACTAGCAAAATGTCAGACTGGAGGTATGGCTCAACTAGTAGAGTACCAGCCATGAGCAAGGACCAGTGGCTTGGTACATGGAGAAAGCCTTGATTCACTTTCCTCAACTTAACAAGCCAGTAGAAGTCTGTGGCTGCCTGACTGACACACAGTATGATCATGTCACACGAACAGCCAACACCAAACTAGGAGGCTCTTATAAAACAGCACCTTCCCAGCTAATTGGTAGCATGCATTTGATATCTAGGAACAGCTCCATTTTCAAACTCCCACAGTGTCTGAGCTGAAAGCCAGTGGCCATATGTTTTCACTTTGTGCTATGCTCTGGGCTGCTCATTTAACTGTGCAACCAATGCTAAGGACCATTAGCACTTCAAAGACAATTTGTTCTTTTTCAGCCACTTACACTAAGGGGAAAAAAAAGTATAGCTAAGACCGATTTGTTTCTCACAGCAGGTTCTATCAAATTATATTACAAATCCTATCTGTAATTATTCTACACGATTCCTTCGAGTGGAACAAACCTTTATGGATATAATAATCCCTATTCACAAAATATAAAAGTTTAATTAGACACTATTTAATCTACAGGTAGGATTGCCCACAAGCTCTTTATGCAGACCACACACGTTTCTAAGCCAGCATCACACAGAGAAAGTGCAGCCAATATAACTCATAGTACAAGCCCACGCACTGTATTCTATAAAATACTTGGAGCAAGCCACAGAGTTAGGTGTAAAATAAGGCCATGGGTTTGAAGTAAGAACCTCTCAACAGTGGAAGTACTTTTTAGATAATCAGATAGGTAAAAGACACAGAGAAATCCACCAGGGTAGTGAAAGAACACCAGTGCATGCTCCATTTGCTTCATGAAGACATCCATGTAAGTCACTGGTGTTTATACTCACGCTGTTACAGTCAATGTAACCCACCATTGGGAGAGAGTTCCAACAAGTGATCTTCTTAAATGGACTTCTGCCAGCTACTGTGGTCTTCTGCCCAATAACAAAGATGTGGCCAAGTGGTGTTTCTTAAATCTTTTTATAAGTCATTTTGTATCTTGCTATATAGAACTGTGGTAGCCAGTTTCCAAGATAGGCTTTGCTGATCTACACTACCTGGTGTTCACCCTGCACCTCCCTCTCACATCATAGCAGGACAAATCCATGTAACTAGCAAAGCAGAACTGAAGAGAATCACAGCAGAAGTGAGCACAGCACATCTCACCTTGAGATCAGGTTGTAACAGATCCTGTCACTTCTCCTCACAATTACTTATGCTCTCCCTCTTGATTTCTTGGATCACGTGTCTGGTGGAAGCTATCAATACTGTCTTGATGGCCCCAAGGCCTTGGAGACGAGGGACTGACACCTCCAGCCAACAGCCATAAGGGCTAGGCTTCAAAATAAGTCTTCTAGCTCATTTAGTTCTGTAGCTAGCTACAGCCATGCCTGATGGTAGATCCTCACCCCGTGTCTAATGATCAGTTAAGCAACACAAGGATCCATGACCTCCTGGCATGATAATTTTTTAAATTTGAATTGCTAAATCTGGAGATAATTTAGTCAGCAGAAATAGATAATTAATGTGGGTATTCAACTGAAACAAAAAAAAATCAAGAGGCCTTACCTATATTCCTTGAATAGTACATGCTGAGAGTTTTTATTTCACTCAGTTTTCTAAATGTCTGAACTTCAAGTAAGTATGATTACAATAGGTCCCAGAAAAACCCAAAAGGTATTAATAATAAATATTTAAAATTGTATGTACACATATATTCAGAGAGAAAGCAGAGTGTCTTGCTGATAACAAATTACAACCATGTCTATTATTTCAATTGATCCTTACAAATTAACCAACTGTAGAACAAAGATTAAAATTCTCACTTTCTTGAGTTTGAAATGGTGCTACAAGAAAAAAAGCTATCTACATGTGTGAAAATGAGACCAGGCAAGTAGATGAGACTCGTTTGCGAAGTGAGGAGGATGGAAAATGATAAAAAGGTGATTATTAACAACAACAATTGTATACACAGACTTGTTAACTAAACATCTTTGTAGATCTGACTGATGCCAATAAAAAATGAAAATGAATTTTTTTTAAAGCAGTTACGGCCAAAGAGCAAAAACGAATGTAACTGAAGCCTGCCCTCATGCCTACTGATTCCTAATGCTCTTCCCTCTGTACCACCTTTGTTATATTTCCCAGATGGAGTCTAGCATAGAAATTGTGTAATCTAGTATACATTCAAATGTGTGTTTTTGTTATATGGGAATAAATTAGCTAATATGTGTATCTAACTAAAAGATAGAAATGTCAAGAAAACTTACCACAAGCGTACCTTATTTGTTCATCTAACACATGTGATTTTGACCAGGAGCAGTCAAAAACATAATAAATAAGCCCAGCTCTGGTGGCTTATGCTTATAATCCTAGCTACTGGGGAAGCCAAGGATCAAGATTCAAAGCCAGCCCAGACAGGAAAGTCTGTAAGACCCTTTTATCCCCAATTAACCACCAAAAAGCATCTTCAGGTGGATTTTAATGCAATCATGACCACAACAAATTGGCCATGGGACATTTCCTATCCATAGGTAGAAAGCCCCTGGTAAGCACTAGAGGAAAATAGGTACCTAGTGTCAAGGTTGTGAGTGCTTTATTGGTTAAAGGCCCCCAAAACTAATGTTTTCAGCTTAAACCTCTCTTTAACAATCCAGACCTGGTTGGTTGGCTCTGTCTCAACATGGCTAAGCTATAGCACTAACTTTTTGACTCAACATTAGCCTAAATGTGGTGATGAAAAGTATTTCTTACACATGCTAACATTTAAATCAGTAGACTTCCGTTTACCTTTCATTGTGTGGTAATCTTCGTTCAGTCAACTGAAGACCTCAAGAGAAGCCCTAGTAGGAAGAAATTCTTTCTCTAAACTGGATTCAGACTCAAGATCACATCAACTCTTTCCTAAGACTTCAGCCTGCTCTGTAGATTTTAGAGTTGCCAAATCCTTTAAATGAATTTAGATAGACTACAGTCTCAGAAGACTTAGGGGCACATTAAGTAATTACTACCTCATTGCCATTTATTCCTATCTTCATCAAGGAAAATACATACATATGTGTACGCATGCACAAGCCTGCATGCAAACAAAAATGGAATCTTTTTGACAGATACTATGAAATAGCTGAATATTGCAGATGCATAACACAATTTGACTGTTTTGCAGCTTCATAGTTTAATATGTGTCTAAATTAAAGGTCTCTACTTTGTAATGTTTTATACTTGACAAGAATTAAGAGAAGTGCGTCCTTTAGGTACAGTGGGGGTCAAGGGGAAAAGGGTAGACAAATGAAGAGGAGACAAATGAAGAAGAGCAGACAAATGAAAAGGACAAGTCTACGAAATTAACAATAGGAAAAGAAGGGGTGGGTAGGAGAGGAATGGGTAGGAATGATGGAAGGGGCAACGCTGACCAATATGGACTATATTCATAATCTGCTTTGTTAAATGGCAATTCCGCTGTACAACTCCTTAAAGAATAATTTTTAAAAAAGAACTGACACCTAAGTTAAGTGCTCCAGACCTCCTTAAAGTTCTCGCACGAGGTCACTCATAATTCAGTGGGTGCCTGTTTCTTTCCCTGTGCCAGAACTTTCATCTCATTGGGGCTTTTACCTGTAGGCACAAAGGGCTTTAAAACCTGGAAAGCTTTCTAAAGTGTTTGAGTTGGCCAGAAAACCACTTCTTGTGTAACCATGTTAAGTCTTCTATTTGGTAATAACCTCAGCTTTTCTGCCCACATAAAAGTCCCCCTGGGGAGTTCTCTTGGGGGCCAAATCTGAGTAAAACTATCTCAACTCAAATGGAGATGCCCAAGGAAATTAGCTGAGACATATCTCTATTCACAGAAATCCATGGTCCATGCTTCCAGTAGATTCTCTATGAAGGCTGAAAATTCCCTGAGATGCTTTGAGATGCATTTCATTCTTTAGAATGTCTTCAAGTTTGAGTTCTTCTCTTCTTTTTCTTCCTCTAAACTATTTCTGGGTCCTCCCTCCATCCAGGCCAAACATGGCATGAAGATTACAGCATCTATGAGCTGGAGGAACAGACTCCTCATGACAGAAAATAAACTCAGAGGTGCAATGTGTGCTGGTTCCAAGGCCATGGTCCTGGTGAGAGGACCCCAAAGCATGTGTTTCAGACACCATGTGGACCTCTGCATGATATTTTGTTATTAAATGGGCTGTCAAGAGCTTTGTGCCCTCTGTGTCTCAGTAGCTGTTACAATGTGGGAAAGCATTGGAGATTATGGCCCCTGAAAGATGATCTCAAATAACAGGGAGTGACTTTTTGGCCTTCACAAAGGACTGGCTCTCTAGACCGCTGGGGACCAGGGTCTGGGATGCGCAGGCACACCTTCTCCTGTGTCTTGCATTCACACATGGTCACATAGGAAGCCTCACCAACACTTCAGCTTTACCAACTCCAAATAAGCAATGCACATAGCCACACTGGAAAAACAGATAAAGGGGTTCAGAGGCTCCAAGTCTCTTTGGGGGAACTTGCTTGAGCTCCTAGATTATACAGAGCAGGGATAAGAAGCACGTATAATTAATCATCAGTCTTGAGCACGTGGATCTGATTGCTGGTCATTTCAGGATCGCTCAGGCAGGGCCCAGTCATGTTAAGATAGTCCCTGCTGCCTGGAGGTGGGTAGATTTGACATTTGTCATGAAATGTTTATTGATCAGTCTTGTAATTCCTAAAATCCAAGATGAATGTAGGTTTTGTAAGGTCCGTTGCTGGATGGCTAGCAGACTCCACCCTCCTCGCAGCAAAGTCTCCACCCAGTACCTGCGTTACCTAGGCAAATGGGACACCTGGAAGAGGTCACATCTGCATCCGCTGAGGTCACATCTGAATTTGATGTGGCCACACCTTTCCCCGCCCACACCCTAGATAAGGCCTAGCGCAGGCCCAGACGCCCCCCCCCTCTCTCTCTTGCTGTTCTTTTTCTAGCTCTCTCTGTTCCTCTCTGCTCTTTTCTAGCTCTTTCCTCTCTCTCTCCTCTCTTTCCCAGCTCTCTCTCATTCCCAAGCCTTTCCCAGCCACGTGGAGTGCCAACCTTGCCTGGTCCCAGTAGGTCTACTGAATAAACCTACCCCTTACCTGAATACCACGTGCGTGCTGGTGCTGTTCTTACTTGGCTACCTCTTTTTAAAAACCTAACAGGTTTAAGGTCATCATTCTAGTGCCTCAAAGAGGAAAGGTGTCCTAGAACAGGACAACATAAAAGCTAACAGTGTTCTTACCTCTGTACCTTCCATTGTGAAGGAGGATGAGATAAATTAAGTATCACTGGTTTTTAGACCACAAATCCTTGAGTAATTAACATGCCCAAGTGTAGAATCGAGAAACAGCCTGACTCTAAGTACTATGACAATGGAGACAGATGAAAAATGAAGGCAGGAATGCCAGTTTTATCCCAATTTTAGTTTATTCATAGGCAACAGTGCTTCCTAATTTTAAAAAAGGTAGTTCCTATGAAATTATTACTGGGAGAAGATAAAATCAAGTGAATAATAAAATGGAGACAACTACCAGTCAAGGAGCACAAAATAAGACCCTAAAATTAGATCTGCTTCTCTCTCTGGAGGGCTTTAATCAGTGTTTACTAAATATTTCTGCATTTAATTAGGAGAGGAGGGCAATTATGTAGTTAAACTGACAGGACTTCTGATTGACTTTAACCTCCTTCCTCCTAAGGAATCCCAATTGTGCCCCTGCTTCTCATTTACTTTTCTTTACTTCTACTCTTCCAGTTTAGCTGGCCCTCCTCTCCCCACACTGACCTCTTCAAGGCTAGCTCATCAATCCTCCAGGGACACACATACCAGAAAACTAGAATATATGGTATGTTGGGGGGTAGGTGTCACAGCAAAAAAGAAAGGGAGAAAAAGGTGTGGGGTGTGGCTGGTAATTTTATGGGTATGTGGGGTCGCCACAAAGACGTTATAAGCACGGAGTCCTGACTTGAGCCCACCAATTATGCTTCTATCTCATTTGCTCTGTGTCTCTTTCCTGAAGTCACCCTGGATTCCGTAAAGGACACGACTAATAGATGTCACCTATATAACAGGGTACTGAAACTACCCCCAAGGAACAGCAGAGTCTACCAGAACAGGCCACCTCCCAAGGGAGGACAAGTACCTACAATCATGAGGTGACCATACCCTAGAGCAAGAGTGCACATCTCATGGGAACCAGATTGTTCCCTGAAGTAATGACAGCAATAACAACTTCTCTGGAACTCCTCAGAGAACAATAACTGAGATAATGATCAACCCGAATACTTGCTTAATAATGGGGACCTTCCACTCCAGCCCCAACTTTCAGTTCCCCAAATGTTAGTGCTCCTGTCAAGTGCCTACACCCATGTCTAGGTGTATACTCCCCTCTCTTATATGGCCATGCCTTGTCTATAAGGCATGTGTGACCTTTTACCTTGCTGGCTGAATAAATCTCTGTCCTTTACCTTATGTGTCTGCCTGAAATTCATATGCTCCATTAGAGATAAGAATCTAAAAGGCTGAGGTGAGGGACTTCTTTTTTATTCTTTTCAGGGAACTTCCTTGAGACTGTCACCCATCATTAATGACAGATGACCTTTATAGGTATACCTGCTACATGAGAAGCTACTCTTGGGCTGGTCTGTCAAAATAGATAGAAATTTGCTTTTTTCTATCCTTTTTTGGTTGGCCTACTGTTGTAAGGAACCTCCTTCAGCAAGATACAGAGAAGCCACATTTTGAGAGGTCGAATTGGGAATCTTTACTGGAGAGCCAGTATCTGTAGGTAGACTCCTGTCTAAAAGACCTGCTGCCCCACAAATACACTTAACACTGCTATGAAATTGAGCCAAGAGAGCAGGAGAGGAAAGAAAGTGCAGAAAAACAATACCAACAACACAGATCAACCCCTATGGAGAGCTGAAGTAGGACTCCATGTTGACCAGAGGAAAACCAGGAGAGAGGACACACAGGAGACACAGGAAGCACAGAAGAAATAGCACACAAGGCATGTTGGGATGGTGCCTGAGCTGGTCTGAGTCTAAGTAGTGTCCGGGTCAGGAGGCAGGGTCACAGGAAACTCAAGTGTCTCCTAAGTTCAAGACATAGGATTGACAGGTCCAGTAACCTATCATCCAAGTCCCTGCCCTGCCTCTAGGAATTCAAGAATGCTTCACCTTCTTTCACCATGAAGACAAGATGACACCAGTTAGACCCAGCATCCCTACTTCACTACAAATTAAAATTTGCATAAAAGAGATTGACAGGAGGAAAACAATGTTAGTTATACATAGATGTACAGGAATCTCACAAAAATATAAGACACAATGAAATGCCAAGTGGAGACTTATACATCATCCTGAGCCACAGATCAAAAAATAGGGGTGTAGGTTTCTAGGGGAGGTGTGGAAGCAAATTACAGTAAGGGGAAGGGAGAAATGTTTGCTCAAATGTATATATCAGTCTCTCAGCTGACAAAAGCTGTCTCCCACTAGCTGTTTCTGGCACAGATGCCTTTACTGATTAATATTTCCTCTATAAATGTAAATTTCCTTTACAAAAAGGTTTACATTTTATTTTCATCTGTTGAGTAAAGAGCTTTTCTATTGCTGACTGGTTCTCAGTTTCCTTTTGCTCAAAATAACCAATATGGCAAAGTGACATATTTTGGGGTGATGTGTTCACACATGAACCCCTTCCCCAGTATCTCTGGATCACTCTTCCCAGTTATCCACTCTCCATCCCTCTCAGGGTCACATTATAAACACATAATGAGACACGTACTTCCTAGCTGTCATAAGCCAAATCTGCATTCCTGTAATCCTAGCTACTCAGGAGTCTGGGAACTTGAGATGGACATTTGAGGCCAGCTCAAAAATGTCCACTAGGCTCCATCTCCAAAGCAACCAGCAAAAAAGCAGGGCTGGAAGCATGGCTCAAGAGGTAGAAGGCCAATGAGTTCAAACCTCAGTTCTACCCTCCCCCGAAAAACAACATGTGAATGAGGACCACGCTCTGTGACAGAAACCCTTCAAACTCCCTTCAGGACACTGATGACATATGCCCCTCAACTGAGTATCCCTGAGATGAGTCTCTATAGGAAATGTGTTTATCCTCTTCCATTGTTAAACATCCCTCTTGGTTGTTATCAATGAATGCTAGATGTAGCCTCTGTAACCACACCTCCCATTCCTTAACCAATAACCAGCGGGTCCTTACCCAGATCCTGCAGTGCACACTGTCTGAGCTCACTCTCAAGCCCTGTCTACTGCCACACGGGTGGATGGCTCACAGTTCCCACCCCTTTCCGCTCCCCTAAGCTCTGTCCCAAGATCTGATCTTCTCAGGAGTGAAATGTGAAAAATCGCATCATTGATATGAGGAACAGCCAATGAAAACAATTGAAAATAATTACACGGCTCTAAGTTGAGAGATATTGGGGACTTCATTATCCTTCCTGTCCACATTCTCCAGAGGTAGATTGCTCCTTCTTGATTGAAGAGAGCAGCTTTCAAAGCCATGGGGCAGTCGGCAAATCAAGTTTGCCTTCAGGAGAGCAGCCTGTGTAGGACTTGGGAGTGTAGGGGAAGGGACACTAGTCTCCTTATTGCCCAGGCTGACCAGATGAGAATTAAGAAGTTTGATCTTAGATAGCAGTGATGCCTGAGATGAATATGGTTGACTTTTGAGAAAGAGAGAGAAAGAGTGAGAGAGAATGTGTGTGTGTGTGTGTGTGTGTGTGTGTGTGTGTGTGTGTGTGTACATGCATGTGTGTACTCAGCCCATCTACTGAGATGGACACCTAATTATATCTGCTTCGGCTCGGTCAGTCTTGCCCTTAGTCTGTCAGATATGGACGCAGACCTGCAGGTACTTAAGAAGAGTACCCTGTTTCTAGGTAACAGCTCTAATTATTAATAATGTGAACAGCACTTTGAGCATCTCCAGAACAATACTTCAAAATGAGTGAAGAAGAAATGAGAAGCTGATTAGAGTGTCTTCATTATAAGTAAGCATTAGCCTAATGGACCCTTAGAAGGAACTCAAAAATATGTCATTTAACAGCCATTTCCCTGATTGTGAGAACACTTTGTATCTCAATGTCACTATGTTGTAGCTAGCCACTGTAGTAATTAAAATCCTAATTATGCTCCCATCATTAGGGATGAATTCAGGGGGGCTAAGAAATTATTAAAGAGGAAAGTCTCATGAAAAGTGACTATTTGCTTCACATGAGGACAGAATCCCGAGGGTTACATGGGTAAGAACAAATTTATGAGGATACTCGTTCAGGCACGTCAAATTCCTACCTCAATTCTCAGCATCTAAACAATGTTAAAGCTGGAGAAATTTTTAAAGATTTTTAACTCTTAATTCCTTCTTCCAGCAGTAAACAAAGGCCTGATATAGTAGCTTATTGAAGGCCCTCTGGGAGCATAATATCACATGGCTCCTGGAGTGTGAAACCCTGTGGTCCTAGATCCTGAGAGCAGCTGATGGAGCAGTCTATGTGTCTATTCTGCTGGAGCACTGAGAAGAAGGAGACTTGGACCGTTACTAAGCAATTGCAAAGACAAAGATTAGGCCATGGGTCTCAGCGGGGGCAAAGAAATCTACTGAGGCTGAGTCCATCCATATCCAGAAGGATTCACATTAGTCATCAGATCCTGGGACTGTGTGCTACACATCCTACAGGGAAGTTTCCATGTCAAAAAGTCAGATTTAGGTCAAGAACTGTGGCACCCATTTGTAATCTTAACTACACAGGAGGGGTAAGTAGGAGGATCACAGTTCAAGGCTAACCCCAGACAAAATTGCCAGGCCTTATCTTTAAAAAAACAATAACTAAAGCAGAAAACAAAAAAGGCTGCAGACATAGCTCAAGTGGCAGAGCACTTGCCTCGTAAGCATAAAGCTCTGAGTTCACATTCCAGTACTGTCATTTAAAAAGGTCAGGTTTACAGATATATTCTTTATTCTCAGTCCTGTCTATTCATTGGATTCACTTCTGCACAAGATGGGGTCTGGCCTCTTTATTTTTCTGCTTTTTCATTTATATGCTGAACTCTCTCCTCTCTCTCTCTTTTCTCTCTCCCCCCATCTCTCTCATTCTTCCAGTAACCACTCAACCTGAAACAAAATACTGAGGGCCAAATTTGGTCTCAGTGAGGAACAAAAAGACTCCATTACCTCTAGCCCCACCTCAACAGTACTCTGCACATAGCAACCCAGGACCACAAACTTACTTATAGATGCTTCAGGAACCAGAGAGAGAAGAAGGGGAATAGGTAATTCAAGGTTTACAGATCACTTTAAGGTATGATTCACTGAGAAAATTAGGACACATATGATAACACCACTTCTTCTACTTCATATTACAGACATTAATTATCTACATCATAGTTTTCATTATTAGAATTTGATTCCCTCCCCCTCCTCTTTCACACTATCCTCCTTACTGAACACATAGACACACACACAGTCCAAAGCCAAAAGGAACCATGAGACATGAAGTAGACGTCTGCTGCCTTTGGATAAGGGACTAGGAGCCTTACTTCAAAGATGGGGAGGATGATGCCCCACTACTGCCTGAGATCACACAGGCAGACAGGATTAGGATGCCCCCTGACCCCAGATTTCTACTCTTCTAAACAAAGGGTGAACATCTAGAAATGACTGCAGTTTGTAATCTAGATCTCTAGCTTATCTTGAGAATTACTTACAGGGCTGGGAATGTGGCTCAGTGGTAGAGCGCTTGCCTTGCATGCTCGAGGCCCTGGGTTTGATTCCTCAGCACCACATAAGCAAAAAGAAAAAAGCCAGAAGTGGTGCTGTGGCTCAAGTGGTAGAGCACTAGTCTTGAGCTGAAGAGCTGAGGGACAGCGCCCAGGCCCAGAGTTCAAGCCCCATGACCGGACCCAAAAAAAAAAAGAGAATTACTTACAGGGTATGACTCCATTTAATTTTCCGCTATTTGAAAAGTCCCAAGGGTATCCTTACCACAGGAGAAATAAAGGTCTGTGGATTTTGTGGGAAAATAATACACACAGATTCACAATGACAACGGGCCACTGAAACAGAAAGATGATATTGTTTTATATAGTTACATTGACAGGTGGGAAAAATCTACTAGAGGTGCATTCATGGCAGGCAACCTACAGGCAATCCTATAAGGCCATACTTAAAGATCTGATGATCATGGTTTGAAGCCAGCCCAGGCAAACTAATCTATGAGACTCTTGTCTCCAAGTAAACAGCAAAAAAAGCCAAAAATGGAGGTATGGTTCAAGCGGTAGAGCACCAGTCCTGAATATAAAAGCCAAGCAAGAATGTGAGGCCTTAAGTTTAAGCCCCAGAGCTGGCATAACACCAACAATAATAACCAAAAAACTCTCCTTCCAGGTGGGGTCCACATTTGTAAATCCCAATATATGGGAGGCTAAGCAGGAAGAGTTTGAGGTCAGCCTAAGCTCTGAAAAATAGATCTTTCTCAAAAGAAACCAGACAGCCCACCTCCATGACTCCAAAGAGGCTAGGTTTATGCAGTGCAATATCTTTAGAAAATAACCCCTGGCTTCAAATCCAAGATGAGATGCACCTGAACATAAGAGGAAATGAGAAGAGAGTGATGAAAAGCTACTGTCATGAACATATTACACCTTTTAAGCAGTGAGGAATTCATTTAATAAATCGATTGAAGCCTGAAATCTAATTAAATCTAAAAGAGGTATCAACCTGAAATGCTAATAAGTTCACGCTCAGCTTGTGTATGCCGCAGCTCTGCCATGCATGTCTTTAATAATGCATCACCTACAGTATTTTCTGTATTCATTAAAGCAGCACTGCAACGTGACATGAATTATTCTCTCTGTCTTCAGCTACAAGTATCTTTATGTGGGCAATCAAAACCAGGTTCCCTTTCCCATGCAAGGTGGCTGAAAGCTGTTTCTCAAAGACTGGTACTTTAGTTATAAAAAAAATAGAGAGAGAGAAACTTAATAAAGAGCCATGTATGTCTTTTATTCAGAAAAGCAATGAAATGAAGATTCTTCTGTGTAATTATAGGTGTGCTGTGTTGGGAAATAATTTGAATTGTGCAAGACTAACAAAGCAGAATGCCAAACAGCTTCATGGAAATGAACACTTAATTAGTTCAGCCATCTTCAGGGAAAGCACCAGCAGCAATGGCCACTGTAAACTTCAGCTCTCTTCCTGGCCCTCAAAACTCAGCCAGGAGTTGGGCCTCATCTGTGACTGGGGAGTAATTTAGGGGCCGAGAAAGAGCAGAAAAGTGTTTTTAAATGGTGAGTCAATGTATCAAGGCTTGGATCTGGGTTGCTGCATGTCCTCTGTTTCTGCTTCTGCCTCAGCACAGAACAAAGCTACTTCTCAGCTCAACAGCTTTCCGCATCCTCCATCTAACTAAGACGAAAACCAATGCATACACAATGACGTGCACAAAGTTCTCTCATCTGCACTCATCTCCTGTACCTCTCCTGCTGGTCCTCTTTTGCTCTATTACAGTCACAGGTCTCCCTCCTGTTCCTTGAGCCCTTTAGACATGCCTCTAGCCAGTGTCTTTGCACTAGACCTCTTTTCCGTATAGCTCTCCAGATACTCGTGTGATGCATGTGTTTTCTTCCAGGTCTTCATTAGGTGTCAGTTGCTCAGTGATGCCTCTTCTGGTTACTCCCAGTCAGTTGTCAGTATTCACCAGTATTTGTGAATTTACAAGCTCACTAAAATCTATCTGGAACCCCAAAATCAACTAGGGAAACAACTTTCAGTTATTCATAGACAAGCTCAGAATGGCAAAAGCTTTAAGCCATCCAACATTCCACAAGGCATACTCTGCCTCTGGCTTCAGCTCTCAAACCAAGTGGCCTGTTTATTATACATGCAGCACCATATTTCTCACATTTTGTGTGGGAGTTTGGGGGGAGGAGAAAGGTACAATTTTGCTGATTAAAATGGTTCCTAAGAACAGTGTTGAATTGCAGTGTAATATTTCTAAGTATAAGAAGGCTGTGGTGGACCGCATGGCAAAAACACTCAGGGTTAGATGAGCCTCATTCTGAGATGAGTTACAGCACTGGAAACCACGAGCTCAAAATCAGCGAAGTAAATGTGTATATGTGTATATGTATTCAGTCCTCAGCAGAAACACACTTCGAGTTATGTACAGGCTGAGCATTCCTAATCTGAAATGCAAAATTCAAAATCTGATTCCTAAGGCCAGATCTTCAGATTAGGGCTGTTCTACTGGGGAAAATATCTTTATAAATATTCTAAAACTCAAAAATTGGAAACATTCTGTTTAAAGCACTTAAAATAAAGGATGCTCACCTGTATTTTTAATTGGTAGAGGTACAGGTTGTACCCAGAGCTGGTAAAAACCAGATCTTTATTCCTCATGAAAGAAATGGCTCATAGTTTACTCAATTGTGTGCTTGTGAAACACTATCAAGGATACTTCAACCCTTACCTTCCCAAATCTCCCTTTCCTTGCTGCATTTTTCCCTCTGCATTTGTTACTTGCGTATTGTTTATTTCCTGGGTCTACCAGCCACTCAGTAGGAAGAAATACAACCTCTCACATATACCACATCTCATCTGGTTGTAGAGATTTACTTTAAGAAACCCTGGAAAAAGCCAGGTGCTGGTGGCTTACACCTATAATCCTAGCTATCCAGGGGGCTGAAATTTGAAGATCACAGGTTCAAAGCCAGTCTGGGCAGGAAAGTCCATAAAAATTCTTATCTCTAATTAGCCAGCAAAAAGCTGTGATAGACATGTGATAGAGTAGTAGAGTGGTAGCCTTGAGAAAAATAGTCAAGCAAGAGTGTAAAGCCTTGAGTTCACGAGATTAGATTCCTAATCTCAACTGCAATACAAGCAGAGTCGGCAATACATTGTTGTACCAATTAACTGCTACAGATTTTTAAGTCAGTTGTCAACTAGAAAAACAGTATTTTCAGATACAAGTCTACATTAGGCCTGACAACATGTCACAATGGGATCTGAGTCACTGTGATGCCTGTCCCTCTACCCTTACCTCCCTCATGTCAGTACGATTCTCCACCCTCAGCTGAAGAGTCTGGACTATATTACTGCAGCAAGCAACCTGGCCTGACTGCTTCTCACTCACCCATTAATCACAACCCAGGGGGAAACAGCAGGGTGCCCTTCATGTATATTTCAATAACTTCTTAGCAAATCCTCTAAACACCACAACTGGCGACAGTGCCTGCCTACGTGGACCTGTCACCTCCATTTCAGCAGGAAGGCCGCATCCTTGCTCTACATTTCAAATCAATGGTGGGTCTCTTCTCCTGTGGAAATAGTCTCTAACCCTCCCCACAGTAGATTCAAGAAGAATAGCCATTCACTATCTAAGGAAGCTTGGCCTCAGGCCTCAGATGATGAAAGGCTGGGCATTCTTTCCTGGGTGTCAGAGGTCCACCACTGTGTATTTTTACACACAATGAACAATCCCAGGAAAGAAGGCAGAAAAGAGAAGTCACATGGAGGAGTGAGAGGACAAATGTGTCCTGTTTCAACAAATAAGAGCAACTCTGCTTTCCTAAGCTTTGGCAGCTACGGATCAGGGATCTCCATCTGGTTTGTGTCAATCACCTCTAAGTCAGTCTGGTTTCCTGGATTCCTGATCTCTTCCATTAAAGAGCCACCTTCCAGTGCCCTTGGGGCAGGTCAAGTTCATTCTCCACCATCTCTTAAATCCATCTGTAGCCCCATTTCTTGGGAAAGTCAGTAAAGATACTCAATTAAGGTTACTCAATTAATTCTGGGGACTGATCCCATGGTCCATGTGAACATAGCTATCATGGTCACTCATATCCATCAGCCGTGTGATCTTCAGTCATGGTCAGTCAGGAGCACATATCTTTAAGCATTCAAGCAGCCCAGCACCCAAGTTTTAATATGCATTCAAGGTTCCAAAGAGATCTGGTCCAAAGTAAATTCTGAATCAGTGGTGTGGAACCCAAAGTTCTACATGTCTAACAAGCTCCCAGGAGAGGCTGATACAGCTGTTTATTTGACCATTCTACTACTATCACTGATCTAATTAATGCAAGACCCTTGCTAAATGCAGTCACACTGACTATGTGAAGGTAAAATACAAACTAAGGATGGTGTGATGGTGGTCCCTGGTCTGGCCTCTAAAAGCTCGGTGGTGTTTTGCCTGGTAGAATAAGGGTCTAGTGAAAGACATCGGCAGCACTAGAAAGCCTGTCACAAAGTCAGCTGTGTTTGTAAAGAGCTGCATGGAAGGATGGAGGAACAATGACTTGTTCTGCTTCACAGTCATGGAAAGTGAGTGTGAAGAATTTAAGATGGCGGATTCCAGCCAGGTTATCCAGTATGCTAAGGAATAAGGCACTATTTCCAAGCATGACAACCAACTTTTACCCTGCTGGGTAACTCTGTACTCTTCTTGGGAGAATATACAGTATTAACTTTGTTCATTAGGAAGCACTTCAGCAGTATCAGAGAATTCTGTAATTATACAAGAGTATAGGGTTGAGTGTCTATGCAGACAGTGGATTAGAATGAAGATGGTGGGTAAGCCTGAAGCCCTAAACCAAGGCAAATGTGCCTATAACTAGAGTGTACATGTGTTATATGCCTGTGTGAAATATCACAATGAACACCATTGTTTACAGTTAATAAGTACATTACACGTCTGGATGAAATGTGACAATGAAAACCATTCATTACACTAATAAGAATGTTAATTGAATAAATACTTTCAGCTGCACTGGGATGTCCTCAAGTTATCACCAAAACAAACAGGAATGACATGACTGCACACAGATGTAACATTTAGACACCAAAAAAATTCTGTAAACACTCAAAAGAAATAGCAGCTTGTATTTTGAATTTAATCACCACAATTTAAATGGGAACAAAAAGCAAATAGTTAACAAAGTCTGACTTACAAGTAACTGGGCTTTGGATGCAGGGACACATTTAAAGATCCAGGGATGGGTAGGGGCAGTGCTCATTGGAGCTGATTCAGTCTGAAGTGGGCTGAATGAACCGAGTAGGATGAGGACAGTCATCCAGGCAGCCATGGATTAAGGAGATGTCAGAGGAAGACATTGGCAAGACAGAGTCAATTCTCCACAGGCACGAGAGGAAGTCACTTGTCTTGGGGCAATTGTTTCTAGATCACTATTTGTAACATACTGAGGATAACATAAAAGCAGTATCCCATATCGACCCCACACCATTCACCAGGTCAGTGACTCAGGTTAAAATGGCAGCCTCCTTTCTCCCCATCTTTGGTGCCTACAGACCAACTGGCTGCTGAGTGCAACCCTGCCGAATCACTTCTATTTTACTTTGTTTGGAACTTGGTACCTATACCATTGTTCTCATGTCCCTGATTCCCACATCTGGTCACACAAACCTCCACTCTAGATCAGGGAGCAACGTACTTCAGTTCCACATCACTAGAGGCAGTCAAAGGGAATGACTAAAGAAACAGGCTCAGGAGCCATGTACTTGAGGTCAAATCTCAGATCTACCACTTACTGGATATTTAAGGAGAGTCTCTCAGCTTCTCTATACCTCAGCTCTTACTATTTTCAAAGTGGAAATGACAATAGTCCCTACTTCCCAGGCTTATAAGAATTAAAGCACTTACAACTGGGTGAATGGAATACAATATGTTTATGACTCTGATGATGCTATAACTATTATTATTCTGATGAGTAGGTTGTTCTGAGGATATGTTTTACAAGAGTTTTGCCCCAGCTCTGCATCCATGTTTCTCTCCTTCATTTGTAAGAGAATGAGATGTCTTCCTTCAGCATTTCCCTCAGAAAATTTCCATCCCCAAAGATAAATGGCTGTCAGACGCCTCTCTCATATCAAAGTCTGAACCGAATTTCTTTTTCTTCCTTCAAGTTTGCAACGTCCTCCCTCATCTGATATCTAGGACGCAGCACAATATCTGATCACATAATGACAGTAATTAGGTAGGAAAGGTGTACACACATATCTCATTCGAGATTCCTTACAAGGCAAATGTATTCTGATGAAAATTGCAGGTAGACATAATATTTTGGCACCCCAGGCACTGATATCTAATGAGGAAAAACAGGGAGACAAAGAGGTAGAGTATCAAGGGAAATCACAGCATGGTACACCTACAGCACTGTGAGGCCGATGCATGCAACAGAGAGAAATTCATAATATCTGAGTGTTAGCTTGAAGACTCAGTGATCACAATTTCAGAGAAGAATGGCCATCTGTTCCTTCAGCATAGATTTCCTGAATGTCACTAAGAGCTAGGTGATAAGTAGTGAAGCCATGATCCAAACCCATACAGTCTGGCTCTTCATCAGTGCTCACTATGGTCTGGTGACTGGTGACCAACCCCTTCCATAGAAAGGAGCCCTGGTGTCTGTCACCAGTGCCTTATCAGTTGCATGGGAACAGAAATCTTCCACACAGGGAGGAAATGGAGAGGAATGCTGTCTTGGAAAGCCAACATGAAGCCAACAGGAAGCAAAATCTAACAGGGGTTCATTTGCCTCAACTTGATGTTTTCTTTCTACTTAGTTCTGTGGAAGCCAATGCCCGAAGAAACAAGGAAGAGGACTTTTTGTTGTTGTTGTTGGTTGTGGGGCTTGAACTCTGGGCCTGGACGCTGTCCCTGAGCTCTTCAGCTCAAGGCGAGTGCTCTACTGCTTGAGCCACAGCGCCACTTCCAGTTTTCTAGTGGTTTATTGCAGATAAGAGTGTCACAGATTTTCCTGCCTGGACTGGCTTTGAACCTCGATCCTCAGATCTCAGCCTCCTGAGTAGCTAAGATTACACCGGTGCCTGGCGGAAGGGGACTTTTTAAACATGGATGTGAGAAAAAGGAAAATACATTCCATAAGTCTGTTGAGATAGGATCATGAGAAAGAATCGATCAGAAAAGGTACAAAGTATGAAGTTATTTAAATATCTAGTAGTTAGAAACTGCAAAGCCACAATTAATAAGATGCATTTTCCTTACTTGATTGAGATGAGGAAGAGATCATACCAAGGTAGATTTTAGGGACCCCAGGCTTCCATTTTGAAACTCATGATTTCCATATATTACTATCCTCCCCTGAGACCCTCTCCCCTTCTTCACCCACCTACCAGGCATTCTTTCCTGATAAAAATTTTAAGGTAATGATGTAAATTTTACTCTCATATCTGAAACTGTGATGATTCACTAAGATTTTGGGGTCTGCAAGGCTTGTCCTAGATTCGGTGTTTTAGTGGATGATCTTACTCAACCCTTATAACAACACAGTGAAGCAAGTACTATGATTAGCCCCATCTTAATACCTCAGAAAATGAAAGCAATAAGTAGGTTGACAATTTTTCCAGTTACATGGGTACTAGGATAGCCATTGAATAGCACCAGCATACTGCTCATCAGCCCCATTCCATGAGGCTGGGGCTCATGGAAGGAGTGAAGGGGAAGAAATAACACATGCATCACCTGGGGTCAAGAATCTGCTCTTAGTCTTCTATCCAACAGAAAAAGAAAGTGAAGCAACCAAGGGAGGCCACCAAGGCCCCTCTTCTGAAGGCAGAGCTCATGACTTCGTTACCCTGGTCTGTTGTGAATTGTCACACCACTGGCTCTGAACTGGAGGGAGTTTTCCCCCTACTAGTCCCATCAATCCACAACCATTTCCCAACCTGGCCTAACTCAGTTATCTCTGTATTTATTAGGTTTTCAACACCTCCTCAAAAGTAAGACGCTACTGGGGCTGGCAATGTGGCTTCGTGGTAGAGTGCTTGCCTAGTATGCTTGAGGCCCTGGATTCGATTCCTTAGTACCACATACACAGAAAAGGCCAGAAGTCGTGCTGTGGCTCAAGTGGTAGAGTGTTAGCCTTGAGCAAAAGAAGCTCAAGAACAGTGCCCAGGCCCTGAGTTTAAGCCCCAGGACTGGCAAAAAAAAAACAAAACAAAAACTTTTTTTTTAAGTAAGTAGCTACTAATTCTGAAGAACCTACTGGATGCTAGATTCAATCAATCTTCTATCATCACTACGAGGCAAGTAATATTGTTTTCTTCATTTCAGAATTGGAAAAGCTAGCTGGCCCAGAGAGCTTAAATGACTTGCTCAAAGTCACAGTAGTCACAAAGTCAAATAGCAAACTCTTTAGTCACTAGGCTACTTGCAATAAAGGTGAACCAGCACCTGGCCTAGCTTTTCTCCTTTATGTTCACCCTTCCCTGTTCTATACCAATGGTGCTGATAGATTATAGCATATATCTCATCAACTTCATGCTGACCATCCTGTTCTCCAATTGGAAGTTGAACATGATTCAAAAGCAGAAGTAGCAAAGTTGCAGCAGTGTGTAGATCTGACTTTACCATCTACCACCTATCTACAAACTCTCTAACCAAAGATCCAGATTCTTCAACTGTCCTAGCAGCCCAAGCAATCAGAGCTCCCACTGAAAGAGGGCAGTTGGGCTTTTCCCTCTCCCCAGACTAGTGATTGTCCTGTATATTAAGATCTCCCAACTGCCCAACAGTTCCAAGACTCCTCTGAGATAAGCAATAATGCATGAGTTTGCCTGTAAAGACCCAGGAGCATTGTAATTCAAGAAATGCAGAGGGAAAGCAACGCAAGAGATAACGAAAATTGACCCTTAACTCATCAGCCACCAGGGGAAACTCTCGTTTTGCACATTTCACTTCCATAGCTAGAAATCAAATTGGAGGATATCATCAAATTTCTAATTTTGAACCCTGGACAGGCAGTGGCATATTTAATGATTCTTGGCCAAAGATGCTCATTACAGATCTCATCTAAATTAAAACATGACACCTCAAAATGGAGCAGAAAATCATCAACTTCTCACATCTGTATGTATGACCACAGCAAAACCATGGAAGGATGAATACAAACATTCTTCGTGGGGGGTGGGGATGCGGGGGGTCTGTGACTAAATATTTCATCAGGAATTCTATGGCAGAGAAGAGTTAGGAGAGAAACCATAAATAGACCCATCAGGTCTTAACTTTGAGGTTTCTGCCATTTGAGTGAATGGTCATTTTTTGATGGTCAATTTGCACTATCATGTCAAGGCAAATTCTTTCTCCTGCTGATGGCCGATTTCACCTGTTCTGTGATATAGAGCTCTAATTTCTCTTACACAGAAAGATGGTGGCTTCATATCTTCTCTCACTGTAAGTAGACTCGAGGATGATACAATTGGCCAGCACCATGTTCAGGCCTATGTGTTGTATGCCTTTCACATGATGATGATGAAATACAAACTCATCTTTTGTTGTCACTTCTAAGCCTCATTCAATGTGGATTTTCTAGGAAGTCAGGTAACCACTAAACCATCACTGTAGATGGTATCAAACCTTTCTCATCTACTTCCTATCTTCTCTAACCTTTGTATTATTGAATGAGCACATGCTACCGTCTGCAAGATGCATTTATATAACCAGCTTGAGAACTCTGACTCTCTCAAGACTGAATTCTTCTTAGACCTAAGTCCAGTCTTAAAGAGTTAAAGAATCAGGAGCATAAAAAGAATCAGGAGCAAGATTATCCTAGATGTATACTAATTATTGCAAATAAGGAAAACCATGGGTTTGGCTTACTTCACTTAATATGATTTTTTCCAAGTCTTTCCATTTCCTAACAAATGGAGCAGTGTCATTCTTTTTGATGGAAGCATAGAATTCCACTACATAATATATATATATATATATATATATATGTATGTATGTATGTATGTATGTATCACATTTTCTTGATCCATTCATCTACTGAGAGGCATTTGGGTTGGTTCCAAAGCTAAGATATGGTGAATAATGCATGATAAACATAGTTATGCTGGTAGCTTTAGTATGGCCTTGTTTGTGATCATTGGGGCAAATGCCCAAAAGTAGGAACCTCCATAGTGCTTTCCAGAGTGGTTGAACAAGTTTATACTCCCACCAAAGGTGCAGTAGGGTTCCCTTTTGGCCACATCCCCTCCAGCATCTGTTCTTATTAGATTTCTTTATTATAGCCATTCTAACTGGGGTGAGATGGAATCTCAATGTTGTTTTTATTTGCATTTCTTTTATGGCCAGAGAAGTTGAGTATGTCTTCATGTGGCTATTGGTGATCAAGATTATAATAGTTGAAACTGAACATAAAACATGGTACATCTCCTCTTAAGGAGCATCTAGGAATAGCACACAAAATAAGATATACCAAATTTCAGCTTTTTTCTCCCATAAAAAAAGTACTTCTGGGCCTTCCATTGTACTGAGTTCAGAAACAGTTAACTACTTAATAAGAAATGGCCGCTATGAACAAACACCCAAGTGCTTCTAAGTATAGTTGGTGGATTGGAAAATCCCTCAAGAAACTGCAAATGAAAACATGGAGGGAAATTGGGGGGGGGGCAGGAGGAGGATGGGAAGGGGAAACAAAGGAAGAGGCTACAATGCTTGATAAGAAATGTACTCATTATCTTGCCCATATAATTGTAACCCCTCTGTAAAGTATTTTCACAATAAAAAAAGAAAACATGGAGGGAAGAATATATACCCTTGAATGCTAAAGTTGCTAGGATGGGAGACTAGATCAAGCCCTGGAAAGACTACTATTTTATCAGCATATCCCTGAAAACACCTTCTAGAACCACCTCACTCCAAGGGATCACTTTAGAGCTTCCTCCTCAAGTAACTGTGTATCCTTACTTTCCTACACACATCTGTCTTCCAACTTTAATTGGGACAGAGGAGAAAGTGTTTCAACACACTGGAGTCTAAACTGTTTAAGTCAAGTTCTGTTTAACACAATGACAGAAGTCCTAGCAGACAGACACGTTTGCTCTACTTTAGTGCTTTACATAGAAGGGGACAGAGATCTTTTGGGTGAGGGGAAGAAGGAAGGAAGGAAAAAAGGAAGGAAGGAAGGAAAGGAGAGAGGAAGGGAGGGAGGGAGGGAGGGAAAGAACAAACAATAAGACAGCCATTTTAAGTATAAAATATGGTCAACTGTGTGAACTGCCTCATGTGACAATCAGTGGGCTAGTATTTATGGACACAGAGCCAGCATCCAGCTGGCCTGCAGGATCCAAGGTTTTCTAATGCTTACATGCTACAGATGCCCCTAAGGAGGTGTTTCACAAGAATTCATTAGTGAGGGTGCTGGGTTAACAAGGAGGAAGAAGGAGGTTGAATATTATAGAAATACAGTATTTGTAACTACGCAAATGAAACAATGAAACCTGTTGAAATTGTTTTGGGAAAAGAAGGGGAGCCAAGGATAGGGTTAGAGGGGGTGGGGATTGATGGGAGTACCTGGTAAATGTGTGGAAAGGTAACAATGAAATTTTCTCCCCGGTATAACTAATATAAACTAATAAGAAAATAAATAAAAGAAAGATAAGCCAAAAAATAGAAAATACAATCTTTTGCTTTGAAGGAAAAAGACCAGAATGTATACTCGGCTCCCAGACGCTGGGGATATGTCCTCAATCTTGCTGGGTCAGGACCCGTTGATTCAGGAAATTACTTTTACAAATAGATCAGAGTTAACGGAGCTTCCACTCAGGCTTACCTCTTCAACAACAACAATAAAAACAGAAGAAACATTTCCTGGCTTTCTATTTAAGGAGAGCAGCTCAATTTCCATGAAAACAGGGCACCATGATGTTCGATGAAATAATGAAGGACCAATCAAAGCAATTACTGGATATTCCTTGCAATCACCAAACGAAATTTCTAACTCCCCAAAGCAAACCTAACCAAAGGATAAAGAAGTTTAGATACACTCAGCATTGACGAGAAGTCACTATGGAAAACCAATGGGGTTAATGCTGTTTAAATGTGAGATAGGACAATATTTGCAGAGTTCTTCCCCTGCCCAGGGGAAGAGCTTGGGTCTTCTGCCTACAGGGACAAAATATAAGACTGAATGGGCCATATAAATGAGATAATGGTCATTCTGAGCCAGAACAAGGAAAGACAAACAAGATACCCAGAGAGCAAAATGTAAGTAGGCTCTGACTTGCAGGGCTGAGCCAC
Source organism: Dipodomys ordii (assembly GCF_000151885.1). NCBI lineage: Eukaryota > Metazoa > Chordata > Mammalia > Rodentia > Heteromyidae > Dipodomys > Dipodomys ordii. Next base: position 844,029 of record NW_012267242.1, on the reverse strand, counting down.
TGCCAGCCCTGAGGTTCTTATATTCGGTTTGCAATTACAAATGCAATCTTATCGCTTGAAAAACACAGCATGAAGCAAGTCCATCTGGAAAATGACGATTAGAAATAACAGGGACCAGGCACCAGTGGCTCAGACCTGTAATCCTAGCTACTCAGGAGATGAGATCTGAGGATCACTGTTTAAAGCCAGCCTGGGCAGGGAACTCTCCAATTAACAACCAGAAAAGCAGAAGTGGTGCTGTGGCTCAAGTAGTAGAGCACTAGCCTTGAGCTGAAGAGCTCAGAGACAGCACCTAGGCCCAGAGTTCAAAACCCATGACCAATAAAAAAAAATCACATAGTACATTAAAAACAATAGCAACGAAGATAAAACCCCATGTATCCCTATCTTGGGGTTCATTTTGCTTAGCACTATCTTATATGGTCATATGTGCATAGCTTTTGACCTTTTCTACTTATCTGGTAAGATTATCCTAGACAACCCATTAGTTAAGGCATCCTTTCTTAAAGAAAGTCAAATGTCTTCCTTTAAGTCACACAGACCAAAGGGCATCCTAGGCTGACTGCCTTAAGCCTGGTCCAGACACTGTGGGAGGAAGCATGGAACCACCCTGATTGCCTGGACCCTTGCAAGACTCATTGCTAGCAGCAAGAATATTATCTTCTTTCCTATGTTCTCCCCCCATGGTATAACCCCTGTTTTCACTGTATTTAATTCTGGTACCCCACATCTTATATATACATTTGGAAGGGAAATAACAAAAAGCTGAAACAAGGATACAGGTTGACCCATTGTAACAATGAGATGTACAAGACACTATGTTAAAAACGAACTTTACAACTTGGGGGTGGAGGAAGGAGGGAGGAGTTGGGGAGGCAGGGAGGGAAGGGATGGTTAGGGAAAAACAAAGGAGGGGGTAACAATGCTTGAGAGGAAATGTACTCATTACCTTACTCAGGTAACTGTAACCCCACAGTATAGTATCTTTACAATAAAAAATATACATTTGAAAAAAACAAAAAAGAATCTACAGCTAAGTGAAAAAGAAATAACAGGGGTGAGGGATAAGGGGTCTTTGGGGCCAAAGATTCCAAGCCAACTATAAGGTTATGGGACAAAATCATAAACAGAAAAAAAAAACCTATGTGTGTGCAACTGAGCACAAGAATAATATAAAAGTAAAAGCAAATATCTGTGGAGTATCTGCTATGTGCCAGCTGCTCTCAATGCATAAGTTTATTTATTCTTGAAAACAACCTTTGGACATAGGTAATGCTATTAATCTTGTTACTATTACTACAGAGATAAGAAAACTGAAACAAATTTAAAATGCCCCACATCTGATATGAGAACTAGCACCCGGCACCTTTGGCTTGTGCTACATACTGAGATGTGTTTTCAAATCAATAGTCTCACACACAGATGTCATTTTCCAGGAAAACAGAAAGCGATAAAATAATCAATCCTAACAGGTATTCGTAGCAAAAAACTACTTCAAACACAACCCTTTGCGCATTGCACCCAGACACCTTCTTCTCTTGCCTGTAATTCACAGCCTCATGACAATTTGGAGCATACATTGTCATCCTCTTAGGAGGATAAGGAAATGGAAGTACTATAATGTGGCTTCTGTGAGAGGCAGAGAAAGAATGGAAGCCTAGCTCTCTGAAAGCAAGCAAATCACTGGTCATCCTAGAAAGGCTTTCATAAACCCATCACCCTACTTGTTAGGAAATGGAAAGACATTGAAAAAATTATATTAAGTGAAGTAAGCCAGGCCCAAAGAAACATAGGTCCCATGGCTTCCCTTATTTGCAATAACTAGTATATGTCTGAGTCAAGCAGAAAAGATCAAAAGGTATGTGCATATGACCTTGTAAGATGATGTTAAGTGAAATGAACCCCAAGACAGGGACATAGTGGTTTTTTCTTTCTTGCTATTGTTTTTAACATACTTATAATGTACTATGTGATTTCTTGTTTCTTTTGTATGTTCTTCCCCCATGGTATAACCCCTGCTTTCACTGTATTTGATTTTGGTGCACTGCATCTTGTATATATATTTTTCTAATTTGAGGAGAAGAAGGGAAAAAACAAAACGCTTAAATAGGGATACAAATTGGCCCATTGTAACAATGACATGTACAAGACACTATATTGAAAATGAACTTTACAACTTGTGGGGGTGGGGAGGGAGAAGTTGGGGAGGGGGGGAGGGAAGGGATGGTAGGGAAGGGAAAAACAAAGGAAGAGGTAACAATGCTCAATGGGAAATGTACTCATTACCTTACTCATGTAACTGTAACCCCTCTGTACAGTATTTTTACAATAAATGACTTATTTAAAGATAGATAGATAGACAGACAGACAGACAGATAGATAGGCCAAGCGACTGACCTCCACATGCCTGTGAAGCTGAACATAGTGCTCACGCAGCGAGGGAGAGGAGGTGGCTTGATTCCATCCAGACGCATGAGCAGAGCTGGGATGCCAAAGAGGACTAGGTACTTCACATAGAAGAAGAGCACTTGAGCCAGTGCCAGTCCTCCTGAAAGGCAAAGGGACCCATCAGACACACAGACAAGAGGACGATCCGTCTTCAACAGCCCAGAAGCCCTTGTTCCAATCCTCAAACCTCTCTCCCATTTGCTGGTAATTTTCTCTTTTTTTTGGACTGTGAGCCTTTCTAAGGAATTCCACCATTTTAGTTCTCCCTTGAATCTACCATGTTTTAGTTAATACGCTTATGGGTTAACTAAAAATATCCCGTGTCTACTTCTTTCTTTCTTAATTAATTCTAGATTCCACATATGAGAGAAAGCATACTTCCTCTATCACTGGGCCTGACTTACTTCACTTAACATGATTTTTTTCCCAGTTCCTTCCATTTCTTTGCAAATGATGCTTCTATTTTTGACACTAAATATTGCTCAGTTGTCATGTCTGAAGCGCAAATATTAAAATCAAAAAAGGCTGAGTCTACATGCTTGTGAGTCATTTGTCCAGAATCTTCATCCTTGTATTAAATGATACATGAGCTGGGCTAAAAGAAATTATTTTCTTTAAGAGTTAATGCATACTCTATGGCTAAATCTAATTGAAAGTAATGAAGAGATCTTTTACTCCAATATAGATGGAGAATATAAGAAGGCATACATATGCAAAATATCCAACCAACGCTCTATATACGTGTTACTGAATATTTCCTTTTTATTATCTCTAAGTAGTTGTACACAGGAGTTGCCATTTACAAAGCAGTTTACAAACAATGCATCTTGATCGCTGTCACACATCCCTCCCAGCCATCCCTTCCCTTACATTCTTAATTTTGTAGGATATGCAATGAATTCTTTTTTTTTGGGGGGGGGGTCCAGTTGTGGGGCCTAAACTCTGGGCCTGGGCACTGTCCCTCAGCTCTTCAGCTCAAGGCTAGCGCTCTACCACTTGAGCCATAGCACCACTTCCTGCTTTTTTCTTTTTGCTTATGTGGTGCTGAGGAATCAAACCCAGGGCCTCAGGCATGCAAGGCAAGCGCTCTACCACTGAGCCACCTTCCCAGCCCCTGCAATGAATTCTTGACTGCATTCTCCCCCCCACCTCTTCATTCATCTAACCCTCTCCCCTTGAAATACAGAAGGTTGAAATTGATTTTTCCTTGAAATTGTAATAACTGCTCCACAAACATAGAGGAAAAATTAGCTGATTTTTGTGCCAACACTGGAGCTTGAACTAAAGGCCTGGGTACTGTCCCTTATCTTTGGCATTCTACTAGTTGAGCCACACCTCCACTTCAGGCTTTTGGTCAATTAATTGCAAGATAAGAGTCTCACAGACTCGAATGGTTTTGAACCACAATCCTCAGATCTCAGGCTCCTAAATAGCCAAAATTACAGTCGAGAGCCACCAGCACCCAGCTTGCATAATGATATTTAAATTGTAAGTTTTCTATGTTAATTTTTCTCCCTTGGGTTGGCATCTGAGGGATTAACTGCTATACTGCTTTGCTACTGATTGTTATCATCCCAGGAAAGATACACATCTAGTTCTTCTTTCCCCCTCGACCTAAACAGCGCCTCTCTCTGTAAGATTTAGTCTAAGGTTGCAAAGTTGACCCTACAAATTTTGCTACAGCCTCTCAGGCATACAACTGACAAGAAAATAGCATCAGAATATAAATGACTCTACCCTGATTGAAAGTTATTTGATATAAATAAACTGAACAAGCTCTTGTCAGGTTCAAAAATACAAAATCTGATTATGAGGGACAAAGAGTGAACAAATGCAACAAAGTACAATGATGAAAATAAACTATACAACTTGTGAGTGGGGATGGGAGGGAAAAACTGGGGGAGAGAAAAAGAATTAAGCCCTCTGTATATCACCTTTATAATAACAATTAATAAAAGTTAAAAACAAGTTTAAAAATCTAATTATACTTCATTACTTTAAAAAATTGCTAGCCGGGCACCGGTGGCTCACGCCTGTAATCCTAGCTACTCAGGAGGCTGAGATCTGAGGATTGTAATTCAAAGCCAGCTGGGGCAGGAAAGTCCGTGAGACTCTGATCTCCAATTAATGACCAGAAAACCAGAACTGGTGCTGTGGCTCAAGTGGTAGAGCACTTGCCTTGAGCTGAAGAGCTGAGGGACAGTGCCCAGGCCCAGAGTTCAAAACCCATGACTGACAAAAAAAAAATTTTTTTTTGCTGAGTTTTTATCTAAAATATTATTTCTCAAGCAGCAAGAATTACACTCAAGCCTATCTATCCTAGCCCCTTTCCCTCCCCAAATCCACATAGGTTCACATACTTGACATTCATTCATTCAACAAGCATGCACTAAACTGAGATAACTAGCTATAGTCTAGCAAATAGACTTGACAGCAAGGGACCAGGTAACATTGACCAAGAAGAAATGTACTTGACTTATGTAACTGTAACCCCTTTGTACATCACCTTTATAAAAACAGTTAAAAAGTTATGTAAAAAAATAAAGAAATAGGGGCTGGGAAGGCAGCTCAGTGGTAGAGTGCTTGCCTTGTATGCATAAGGCCCTAGATTTGATTCCTCAGCACCACATAAGCAGAAAAAGCTGGAAGTGGTGCAATGGTTCAAGTGGTAGAGCGCTAGCCTTGAGCTGAAGAACTGAGGGACAGCGCCCAGACCCAGAGTTCAGGCCCCACGACTGACTAAATAAATAAAACTAAAAATAAAGAAATAGACGAGTTCAGATCAAATGGGACACCATGTACCCTAAGGGTTTCTGATCAATTCCATTCTGGTTTCATTTATTCTATTCTTTTGCCATGTAGTTTGTTAATTCAGACTTTGTGTCCAGCTCCTCCTTTTCTTAGCAAAATCTTATTTACCCTTCAGATTCCAGTTCAAATGTGGCCTTGTCTTATTCATTCAATATTTTTATCGAGCATGGCCCCTTCCCATAGAACATTAGAGTGAAAAGAGAAGGAAAATCTAAGTGGGATTAACCCTCACACCATGGGAACAAGAAACAACATGAACAGATTCTCAGACATTTACCAATTACGCATGCTGTAGTTTCACAGGCATGGCTCTAGGTGCTTACCATACATTCATAGATACTGGTGCTGTCATGTGGATTGCATCTAGCAAAAGTCACTTTTCCTTTTCCAGTCCTCTATCTCAGTTGGCTGTGTCTGAATAATTGTCAGAGTTGAGGAAACTCAGAAATGCTGGGATGGGCAGGCCACTAGTGGCTTACACTTGTAATCTTAGCTGCCCAAGAAGCTGAGACCTGAACAATCACAGCTTGAAGCCAGCTCTTGCAGAAAATCCACAAAACACTATCTCAATTAGCCTGGAAAATGGTGGACTGGAGGTATGGTTCAAATGGTACAGTGCCAGCTCTAAGCAAGAAAGCCAGGTACTGGCAACAAAATTAATTAATTAATTAAAGTACTGAATGTCAAATACTAGTGTATTTTAAAATAGGAGTTAGGGCAGACTTCCCTAAGATGAAGATATTTCAGCAAAAGCTTGAAGGAACAAAAATGTTAGCTGTGCAATCACCTGCTGCCTCTTAAAACTGAATAGAATTTATTCTTTAGGACCTGTTCCATGGCTTTTACTTCAGATGATGGTTCTACACATGTATGGTTATCCTACTAGACCAAGAGCCCTGAAGATTTTTGGGGGGTTATTTCTTATATCTCAGAAGCTAACATCTGACATGTAGCTGATGCCTGATCAATGCTTACTTGAAAAGTAACTGAATGAACAACAGTATGGAGATCCAGTATCACAGTGTCTCTGGAAAGTGCAGTAATGGTCTATTGTCAGCTCAGAGAATCCAATCACTAATGAAACTCAGGCTACCAAATAAGAGTCTTCTGTGGGCTCGGGACCTTGTATTCGAGGGGGGTGAGGGTGAATCAAGAGAAATAGCATTTGCTATTGCCTTGAAGTTACTAAATATAGGTTGAACTCAGTCAACCCATAAACCACCTCCAATTCTTAGTTCTTCAAACTCAACTTGTCCAAAACAGAATATAGCTTGCTCCTTCCAAAACTAGAAACAGAACAGATTTTCAAGACAGAAAGAGATGAATGTTAAGTTCTATAGAAGCCTAGGAAGATAAGGAAGGGGGGAAAAAGGCCTTAACTGCCTTTCTGGAGCTCAATTCTTCCCAGATAAACACACCCAGGGTGCTCAGTCTACCCACCCATGAACTCTCATTCTCTCTCACACACGCTTGCTCTCATTCTTCTTTGTGTGTGTATATATGAATATGAAATTATATAAGATATTCCTTTGATATATTAGACAAGAGAAGAGCTAAGTAATCCAATATAACACTGCAATATAACAAAAAAAAATCACCACTTCAACACAAGGCAAGATTTAAATGCAACCTACACAAGAGCATGTGTCATATAAAACAGAGTGAGATTGCTCCTGTCCTACCATATTGAAATACTGGTGGACCCAATAGTTTTTATCAAAATGAATCATTTCAAAAAAAATAAGCAAAAGACAAACTTGCCTTGGTAACCATATATCCAAATCAAACTGAACTACTTAAATAATTTGATTTGTTTCCCACTCATAAACCTTCATTTCATTCACACTGGAGTAGTAAATTTTCTATATTTATCTACCTTGCTTAATAATTCAAAGGAAAAACTCAAAACAATTAAGAAGGGAACACCATATTAATCTGTTTTTAGAACTTCCAAAGTTTGAAAAGTGGTTGCAAGTTTGTAATTCTAGGTAGGGACACATTATCTGAAGAAAAACCCTAATGGCAAACCTCTGAAGAACAGGTTCAGCAAAAAGCAAGTACTTTGTGAATTGACAGGCCTTCCTTGCACAGAGACCACGCTAAGCTCCTCCACTGCACTCTGGTTTAGTTACATGTGCTACAAAAAACCATTTATCTCTCTTTTAATATTATCCCATTACAGTTTTAATTGACATAAAGCAGTTGGAGATTGGCTTCTATTGACTTATCATTTTCTTCTCAGCTTTGGTTCTGGGATAAGTGGCTAGAGATTTCCACTAAGAGGTGAAGAGGTGGGAAAGAAAAAGCCAGCCCCAATCCAATTTTCCTCCCCTGACTTTCCATACGCACTGGATTCCTTGATAATTTATACCCTTTGCTGCCTCTTGGCCTACACTCATTCCTCTACTTACAGCCTCCCACCACATGTCCTCTGTTTTGTCAGTTTAAACTCTACCTTTGGTTAAGGCCCCATCTAAACCATCATTTCATTATGTCAATCCAAGAGAGTGATGATGGTGTAGAGAGGAAGATGAAAATGCAATCAGGGTAGTTACCCCAAGGGGGCTCCAACAGCATCCGTGATCTTTTCATTCTTAAACTACATCAGAGATAAGTGTCCGTTGTATTTTCTTTATAACTTTTTTGTATGTATACTCTCCATTGTCTGGACAAGTTCAATAGCAATCTAGTTTTAGAGCATATCGAGGCTAGCTACTGATTAAGACTACCTCCAGCCAGTCTCAGCACCATGGAAGCTGATGCAGGAGGATCCCCAGTTCAAGGCTAGCGTGGGTTACATAATGAGTTTGTCTCAAACACAGAGACACCAAAAAAAAAGTTTCAATATGCCAAGCAGTATGCAACAGCACATTAAATTCTCAAAACTAACTCTCTATGGTAAGTACTATAACTACCCCCTGGTTTGCAGGTAGAAACTTGAATACACAAAGGTGTCAAAACTCATCCAAGATCACACACTAATGAGTCTCAGAGCTGCAATGTGAACTTGGGTGTACTGCCTCTAAGTCACCTCATTTACAATAGTCACATCCAACTCCCAGAGCAGACATGGAACTGAGCCAGTGTGAGTCAGGCCAGATGACAGGGCAGCCAGGGAGCTCTCAGACAAAGCTAACGGGGCTACTTCATGCAGAAAAAGAAAGCACAGTCAGGCACCAGTGTCTCATGCCTGTAATCCTAACTACTTGCGATGTGGAAAAGGGAAGGACTGCAGATGGAAGACAGCCTGGGCAAAAAGTTTGCAAGATCCCATCTTAACCAATAAAATCGAGGCATGGTGGTGCCACCTGTCACCCCAGGAAAGCAGGCAGTACCAGTAGAATGGTCATAGTACAGGCTGACATGGGCATAAATGCATATTTGAAAAATAACAAAGGCAAAAAGGGCTAAGGGTGTGAGTAGTAGAGTACCTGCCTACCAAGCATAAGGCCCTGAGTTCAAACTCCAGTGCCATCAAAGAAGGAAAGAGGAAAGGAGAGAGAGAGGAGAAGGGAGGAAGAGAGAGAAGGGAAGGGAAGAAGGAGGGAGAGAGAGAGGGCAGGAGGGGAGAGAAGGAAGGAAGACCTATTTTATGTATCTAAGAAATCATCTACATATCAAGTAATGGGTTAGAGAGGAAGCGACCTTCAGAGTATCCTGAGAGAGACACTGGGAGGAGAAGAGCCAGCAGGGAATAGCTGGTGTTTGCTACATAACCGTGGTACATCCTGTACTCTTTACAGCGCCATGTCAAGCCGCCGCTCCTCCATTCTGCAAGCTGTGGGCACTGCTGGTGAAATTATCCTCACGCCACATGGAATAGCTGTGATTGAAGAGCTAGGCTCCACAGTAGTAAATCCCAGAGTCGCTTTGGGTTCATACTACATTCATTTTAAATAACCTCAGGAACAGGAGCGAATTTATAAAAATTAATTGGCTTTCACCCTGTCTTAACAAGGCTTAGGATGTTTCACTTCTCAAAAGGATGGTGAAGAAAGGAGTCCTGTGCTGTCTGACGTGGGTGTGTGCCCCTACTTTACAAAACAATTATCCCTCCCCTCTCCCCTCTACGGGATGTTGTCAGATAAGGAAAAGCAAATGGTTGTCTTCCTTAACATCTCATTACCAATTAGATAGGAGCACCAACATTATCTCAATAACAGCTAGTGTCGAATTACTGAGCTGAAACCCCTCTGTCTACTTTACACTTAGGATATGGATTTCTAAACCTCAACCAGTGAACAGGCTGGACTTTCAAGGAGACTCAAATGAATATTCCACAAAGCTTTTGTTTTATCTCTATCAGGGAAGATATAACTTGCCATCCTCATACCTCCTCTCAGGTGCGTGTGTGCGTGTGTGTGTGTGTGTGTGTGTGTGTGTGTGTATGTGTGTGTGTGTGTGTCTGCATACATGCACCAGTACTGGGGCTCAAACTCAGGACCTTATGCCCTCACTTGGCTTTTTACTCAAGCATGGTGCTCTACCACTTGAGCCACACTTTTCAGCTTTTTGCCAGTTAATTGTAGGTAAGAAACTCAAAGACTTTGCTACCTGGGCTAGCTTCACACTGTGATCCTCAGATCTCAGCCTCCTAAAGTCACTAGAATTACAGGTATGACCCACCAGTGCTGGCTCCTCACTCACTCTTAACCCCTTGCCAAAGTTCTCTTTTGTCCTCATCATCTTACAGACCTGGTTTTACCAGGGGTTTACTGTGGAGAAACGCCATTCAATAATGAACTCAAGGAATGTGATCTTTTTGAACTTTTATAGAAAGAAACTGTTAAGTCATCGCCTTTACTCCCTTAATCCCTTGTGAAATCAGAGTCTGATTCCAGTCTGCTGTGTTTTGCCTTCTTATGGAGTTCAGAAGAAAATCGGAGTTCTTATCCTTTAGTGATACTGCTGAAATATTTATGGATAACAATAAGAGGTCTAGCATTAGCTTCAAAACAATTCAGGGGAGAATACAGATGAAAGACAATTGCCCATGAGTTGATCGTTGCTGCACCCGGGGGAATAAAAGCCTAAGGTGAATTCTAATTCTTTCAATTTTCTAAAAGGCAATTTTTTAAATGACTTTGCTAGATAAAATCCATGTAAAGCACGAAGGTGTCAAACAGCCCAGTACAGTGGAAGACATGGGTAGGCAGACACAGGAGCCTGGCCAGAGTAACAGGAAAGAAAGACAGAATCCAGCTGGGCACCAGTGGCTCACACCTGTAAGTAATCCTAGATATTCAGGAGGCTGAGATCTAAGTGGTTCAAAGCTAGCCCAGGCAGGAAAGTCTGTGAGACTCTTATCTCCAATCAAACACCAGAAAACTGGAAGTGGTAGAGCACTAGCCTTGAGCTGAAGAGCTCAGGGACAATGCCCAAACCCAGAGTTCAAGCCCCACAACTAACAAAAAAAAAAGAAAGAAAGGAAGGAAGGCAAGAAGGCAGGAAGGCAGGAAGGCAGGGAGGCAGGAAGGCAGGGAGGCAGGAAGGCAGGGAGGCAGGGAGGCAGGGAGGCAGGGAGGAAGGAAGGAAGGTAGGAAGGAAGGAAGGAAGGAAGGAAGAAAGAAAGGAAGGAAGGAAGGAAAGAAGGAAAGAAGGAAGGAAGGAAGGATCAGTCATGCAAAGAAGCAAGACTTTACATAAGTCAAACAGGTGATGAGATTGTGTGTGTGTGTGTGCGTGTGTGTGTGCGTGTGTGTGTGTCTTAGCAAGATTAGATGATAAGAAATTTGAGATGTGTTTTGTTAATAAAAAGAGAAAGGCAGAAAAAGTAGATGGATATGGAAAATGAGAGCCCAGACTGAGGTACCCAGGAAGGGCAGTCCCCATTTGTAAGTTGTTTGAGTAGTCCCCCAAACCTTTAGCAAAGTCCTCTTTCATGGCTAGTACCAGGGGCTTAGGTTTGTCATCCTAGCTTCACAGGAGACTAGTTCAAAGCCAGCCCAGGCAGAAAAGTCCATGAGACTCTGATCCCAAGTTAACTACCAAAAAGCCAGAAATGGAGCTGTGTAGAGCACTGTCCTTGAACACAAAAGCTCAGGGACAGCACCCAGGCCCTGGTTTCTGCTGAGACCAGGGAACAGCATCAGTCCATTGTTCCTGGAAATTAAGGGGCTGGGAGACCCCATCTGCTCAAACAGAATGGCAGTCTCATCTAAAGTCTGTATCTTTTTTTAAATGTATTCTAGCTAGATATTGGTGGCTCATACCTGTAATCCTGGCTACTCAGGAGGCTGAGATCTGATGATCTTGGTTCAAAGCCAACTCATGCAGGAAAATCCATGGGACTCATATTTCCAATTAACCACCAAAAAGCCAGAAGTGAAGTTGTGTAGCCATGAGTGAAAAAGAAAGGACAGTGCCCAGGCCCGGAGTTCAAAGTGCCAGGATCAGCAAAAAAAAGAAAGAAAAGAAAACAGAAACCACACACAAAAACCCCCACAATGATCCCCATGTGAAAACTCTAAATTGCCCGTGAGAAGCTCAATGTTAAGCTAATGAAATTTTGTCTTATTTCAAGCTCATTTTGTTTAATGACTAGCTTTTAGCTTTTACTGCCACCTCCTGGCCCTTTTCTGTATATATGTCCTGAACCACTAATACACACACACACACACACACACACACACACACACACACTACATTTAAAAATATCCAATCAAACCAAGTGCCAGTAGCTCATGCTTGTAATCCTAGCTACTCAGGAGGCTGAGATCTAAGGAACAAGGTTTGAAGCCAGCCTGGGCAGAAAAGTCTCTGAGACTCTATCTCCAATTAAACACTGAAAAAGATGGAAGCAGAGCAGTGGTTCAAATGGTAGAGTGCTAGCCTCAAAGACAAGAGTCCAGGGTAAGTGCTCAGACCTGAGTTCAATCCCCAACTGGAAAGTAAATACTCCAATCAGGAAAGCATTGAACTAAACTATGATCACCCCACGATCACAAAGCTATGCTAGTTCTGCAGGAGCCACTAATCAAGGCTATTAGCCTTCCAGAAAAATCCCTCAAGCCACCTCAGCCACGCCCTTGCTGGTCCTCAGTTTTACAGGTCAGGAACCTGATTCATCAGCACCCCAAGGAAAGATCTGTGTGGGCAGGTGTACATCAGTCTAGCTCATGGACAGAGATCAATAATACCAGAATGCTAACTGACCAATTTAGAATGAAAATTATTGCCTCCAAGGCAACTAGAATCTATAGTCCATAATATTTGCAACAGAGCTGACACCAACGTGGCTGGAAACAGAAAGGAGAGTAATGAGCAGAGCAGCATATGGCATTGATGGTTTTTGTTTGAAGTTCTATAAAAAGGGACGTGAGTTGTTAGCATAATAGAAACCCCGGTCTTGATTTTCTTTAAGTTATTCCCATGATTTTGAGTGAGACAGAGAGCCTAATAAAAATAAAATGCTGGAAGGAAATAGTTGATACAACACACGACTCAAGACTAATTACATTTTCATATAATCAAATTTGATTGCATGAAGTGAGTTCTGCCCAATTATTACAAAGCTATAACTTCAACAAGAACTGTTAACACACCTTAACTAATCATTTTCCCTGGAGAATGTTAGCTCAAGGGAAATCACATAGTATTCGTGGGATCGTCACTGAGGAGAATGCCATAGGAGATGGGATTATTGGAAAGGTAAGTGTAATTGTAAACACTACAAATTATCTCAAATTACTTATCTTAGGGGCCTGTTGACAGGAATGACTCTATTTCCTTGTCCTAAGTATGCACGATAAGATTAAGAGTAGAACAAGGTAGTCTTAATATTAACATCCTGCTCTGGCTTCGGAAGTGTGTGTGCAGAAGTGTTTGCTGCCTGGGGAACACTGCCAGGCACTGTCTCAATGGTGTTTCTCTTAGTCGTCACTCACTTGATGATGAACATCTGGCCACTGGATTCCAGAAGGCACTCACTTTCCTTATTTCCAAATGTCTATCCTACAAGAGAGTGCGGCCCAGGGCAAAGTCATGCCACAAAGAAATCACCTCAAACAATGAGAGAAAACCTTCTCCCAACATTAGTCACCTCGCCATTATCTCTTCCATCCCTGACAAAAGCTTCAAGTAGACAGATGGCACCACATTTGGGACATAACAATATGTTCTTGGCTTCTTGTAAGTCTGCTCATTGAGTATCTACACAGCATGCAAACCAATCTAGACATATACACTCAGAGAAGGCATCCATGCATGCACACACTCATCGACAAACACTATCCATGAGAGAGCAAAAGGCCATCACATTGTGGATGAGCTAGCTCTGGGGGTAAACAATGGGCAAGAAGGAATATAATCAGGAATGAAGATTTAGAAAAATGTCATATAAAGACAGGGTGTTTGGCTGGGGAAGTGGCTCAGTGGTAGAGTGCTTGCCTCGCATGCATGAGGCCTTGGGTTTGATTCCTCAGCACCACATACGCAGAAAAAGCTGGAAGTGGCGCTGTGGCTCAAGTGGTAGAGTGCTAGCCTTGAGCTGAAGAGCTCAGGGACAGCGCCCAGGCCCAGAGTTCAAGCCCCACGACCTACAACAACAACAACAACAAAAAGTCTCACCAATTTCCCTGCCTGGCCTAGCTTTGAACCATGGTCCTCAGATCTCAGTTTCTTGAGTAGCTAGGATTACAGGTGTGAGCCACTAGTACCCAGTTGTGGTTTACTTTAATGAGAGAGAAATGCCTCCCCTGGCAATGTTGTATTACTTAACTAAGGGTAAGGGCTGGGAAGGTGGCTTGCCTTGCATGCTCGAGGCCCTGGGTTCGATTCCTCAGCACCACATAAGCAAAAAGAAAAAAGCCGGAAGTGGCGCTGTGGCTCAAGTGGTAGAGCACTAGCCTTGAGCTGAAGAGCTGAGGGACAGCACCCAGGCCCAGAGTTCAGGCTCCACTACCGGACCAAAAAAAAAATTTTTTTTTAAATTAACTAAGGGTAAGTAGCAATGTTGGACTACTTGACTAAAGGTAAGGAATGACTTGGCTACGGGTAAGTTTGCAAAGGGCACAGCTGACCATTGGTTTATTTTCCTTCAGTCTACAGAATTTTCTAAGAGAATGTACAGTCATTTATATTCATAGTTACAAATACAAGTCATTTTTAATTTTCTACAGTGGTATCAAATATATTAACCCCATATCTATTGGTAAGTGTCTGTTTCTTAGCAGATGGCAATCCATGCCCTGTAAATTTGTCTCATTCTTCATTGAAATATTCGTGGGCCAGATAATTGTATTTAGTGTGGCTGACCCTGCCACTTGCCTGTACATATGCATTTGCTTCCTGACTACCAGAGTCTTGATTTGCTTCATGGAACCATGTGCCCTCTTAAACATACTACATTTCCAAGAATTCTTTGAATTTAAGAGTACAAAGACAAACCCAGGAAGAATGTAACCAACAATGTAATAAATTATGTAACCAATGTAACCAGTGGATTAAGCCTTCAATTCTAGCTCCTTGGGATGCTGAGATCAGGGGATTGCTGTTCAAGGTCAGATCAAACAGAAGTTCACAAGACTCCACTGCCACCAACAGTGGTATGATGGAGGGCCCTATCATCCCAAGCTTTGGGTGAAGCATAATGACTGGACACAATAGCATATGCCCATTATCTCAGCAATAAGGGGAAGGACAAATAGGAGGATCACAGTCCAGGCTAGCCTGGGCATAAAGCAAGACTCTATGCTGATAATAACCAACACAGGGAATGCAGGTATGGCTCAAGTGGTAGAGTGCTAGCTGTGAGCAAAAGGCTGCTTCCACTCCTTTCCTTTCACAGATGTTAACCCCAGAAGTCCCTAACAATCCTGCAGTCTGGCTCACTTGGGAAAGATTGCAAGTATTAAGTGCATGGCTTCTTCTTCTTCTCCTCCTCCTCCATCATCTATTTATTATTATTATTATTAAAGTCATTGTACAAAGGGGTTTCAACTCAATACGTCAGTTTTATAAATACAATGCATTTTGATCAATGTCACCCCTTCAATCCTTCTCCCCAATCTGTCCCAACTCTCACCCATCCCCCAAGTCACCTGCTTCTATTTTCACATATGTTCATGTTCATTGTATTGGCCCACCCATCCTCTCTCCATTTGCCTCCTGTCCACCCTCACCACTGACAAAACATGCTTCTGCTTAGCCGGGCGCTGGTGGCTCACGGCTGTAATCCTAGCTACTCAGGAGGCTGAGATCTGAGGATCGCGCTTCAAAGCCAGCCCGGGCAGGAAAGACCGTGAGACTCCTATCTCCAATAGACCACCAGAAAACCGGAAGTGGCGCTGTAGCTCAAGTGGTAGAGCACTCGCCTTGAACTGAAGAGCTGAGGGACAGTGCCCAGGCCCAGAGTTCAAGCCCCACGACCAACAAAAAAAAAAAACATGCTTCTGCTTCCTAGTATCCATTGTCATTGAACTTAAGTTAGTTGTTCAAAGAAGTTAAAGCAATGGAGCCTTTCCCTGGGCGTACCATACTTCATTTGTATATATATGCATATGGGCCTGTGTATGTTTTCCTGGATTTTCTTTAATTCCAAGAAAGATGGTGCAGGCTGGATTCCTATTGCCAGGGATAGAGCTTCAAGACTGAGAATCTTGAGAAGAGAAGAGAATCAAATAGGCTCATAATTCTCAAAACACAATAGGCTCAAATTCTCACCTCAGAGCATAGCCTGGAAACAGGGACTCTAGGACTCTTCTAAAAAACCACCTTTACATCTGATAAGCCAAAAAAGATTTTGTTTCTTAGGTTTATTAAATTACCATGTTAGCTGAATTCTCACTCTTGCAAGGTGTCTATAAATTAAGGCACCAATGTATCCTTTCTAAAAACTAACAAGGGGATTTATAATGAGTTGAGACTTTACACGTCTAAACTTTAGGGCACATCCCTGGCCAGCAGCAACCCCTCTTTTCCTGTGTAATAGGCAGACCTGGTCCTACCAGAAGACACTTTTAATGAAATTACTTAAGGAATTACTGTACAAGAGAAGCCATTTCCCTCCTCCCTCCTGTTCAACAACAGTCCTCTCTCTATGTCTGGCGATGAACCCCTGCATGTCACAGGGGACCTATTACAAAGCTTTTACTCCAAAAGCACTGCAATATTCTACTACAAAACACTGACAAGAGTCTGACCAGTATGTGTGGGGATGGACGCTGAGGACTGTCACTGGAGAAGAGAAGTCCATTCTGTCTAACCTTTGCTACTTGTATGGGTGCATATCAGCAATCCCAGATCCTCTTTGGTGGCTGAGACTGCAGTGAGCAGAATGGATTATGGGCAGTGTTTAGAAACCCAGACACCACAGTGGCCCCTATCTATTGGGCTGAGATGCCAAGAATCCACTGGGAAATCATAAAGGGATAATAGAAGGATTCCAGGTGGTACAAATATCAAGGGTAGTTATCACATATGATTTGATAAATAGGTCCCCCAAAGAGCCAATCATCTGGGATGAAATTAGAGTTAATATATGGATAAGGAGGTTTGGGAAAGAGGTTAGTGAATGAACATGCCAGAAGGTCAGGAGGCCAGCACAAGAGATAGTGTGTGTATGTTCAACACACACACACACACACACACACACACACACACACACACACACAAACATACATATACATAGACATATGCATATACATATACACATATATACATACACATATATATGTATATATGTGAATATACACATATATATGTAAATAACAAAAGTGCCTGGCTGCTCTCAATAACATGGGAGCTTATACTCAATACATCACCCACCATCTTTCCACAGCCATTGCAATGGTTTTCAATGCATTTATGTCCACAGTGGCCCGCGTGGCAGCAAAAACAAAAAGTATTGTGATGACTCAACCAGGTAGAAGATCCCTTGCCAGGGTAACTTGGCTCTCAGCACAGCTGGATGCCTGACCCACCAGTGCCCAGAGCCTTCCACACTCCTGTGTCAAGTTCATTATACCGGACACCTTCCACTTTGGAAATGCCAGGGAGATGGCCTTATTCTGGATGTGGATTTGCTTTCCAAATCCACCAGGCTTTCGCCAACACCCAACATCATGCCAACATCATCCACTTTCTTCCTGTCTCCAGACCTAACTCTGTAACAAGTGGAGTGACAGAAGAGGCTAAGTCTATAGGATCCACTGGACTCATCCATCATCCAGACATGGCCGGCGCCACAGAATGCTATCAAATGTTCTGACGTGGTTCCAAAGGCATTATCTTATGAGGCAGGCATGCTGTCCCGCAGGATGGAGACTGGGCTCTGCACCGGCTTGCACATAGCCTAGATATGGACAGTATCTAAAGGGTGGAAGTGGCATCTCTCACTGGTGTCCATCTTAATCAACTTCTAAAATATCTTCTTCTTCCTGTAAATGTAGGTTGTGCTTTTTGGGGGGGAGTCTTGTTACCCAGCAAAGTGTCAACAGCAATTCCATCAAATCACAGCCGTATTGCCCAGCCAATCGGGACTCCTTTTGGGACTACATAAGCAAGTAAAGAGGGCTCATGGTATCAGCATGGAAGAGTGATCTTTACCACACGGGAGAAATAGAGTTACTCTTACCAAGTAGAGACAGGAAGGAGTAAAACCAGAACCCAAGGGTACCTATCATGTCTCCAGATATTGTTGTGGTTCTAGTTCATTGGCAGAAGACAAGAGGCAATACACGGGGTACACAGACCCCTCAGGAGTTTATATTTGGGTCCTAGCACTGGGTTAAAACCCCCAAACTGTCACAAAGAGAACACAACATGGTGGGGAAATGCAGGAGAAAGCCATAGACTTTTCCCAGTTCTCACCCAAATCTGGCACAGAAATCAGTTCTAAAGCATTCACACATCGTTTATTTGTTGTATAGTATTTACAGATAATTTAAAAATAATACTCCTGTTTGTTCCCATGACTTTCCCCCTCCCCCCCCGCTCCCATTATTTAATATAAAGCATGTTACTAGTGGCCAACTCTACCCTTTGGGTATGCTGTTACAGAACATCAACATTATGATAGAACTAAGGGTGATGTGGACACCACCACCACCACCCCCAGAGCACCTGGACTTGGAGCTGGTGATGGTTATTTATGAGTTGGGCCTGTTTAGGGGAGGAGAGTGAATGCTTCCAGCAATGTAATGTTGGTGCGCTTTCTTGACGATGTCTAGCTGGTGGCACACAATTGAACACTATATCTAATAAGATCTCTTAAACCTCCTTAAATCCTCTTAAACCTTCTTTGTGGACAGAACTGGAAAGAAGCTATTCAGGGTCCTCTTCCTGAATATTCCCTATGCATTAACAGAACACAGCCTTCCATCCATCCTCCTTCAGAAAGCTACTATTACCACTACTTTTTTCAGTCAATTCTGATTGCTTTTCGTTGCTAAAAATGGGTGTCAAGTTCTTCCCAAACTATCTCTATTTTCTCACTTCTGATTTTCTTCAATCATGAATTTATACTCCCTAAAAATTAAAAAAAAAAAACACAGACATTGCCAACCCATGAAATCCAACCATGACTTCCCATTTGCCAAAATAAAACAGACCCTACTCTGTTATCTTTCTTGGCCTGACATATTACAACCTTACACTTCCTTCTTCACAAGACCAGTTGTTTCCTCCTCCATTTCTTAGCATTCCTGTTTAGTGACTCCTGGCTCATCTTTTTCTACCTACTCTTACCTCAAGTGTTAGTGTTCTTATCATTTTAATCTGTCTGCTAAAATATTTCTAATCCAGGAATTGGAATAGTCCCAGGAGAGACTGAGGTTACACACCTAGAACTGGTGTAACCCCAGCACAGACAACACCCCCACCCCCAACTCCCTGTCCATTGCATTCTGCCCTTCTACAGCATGCCTCATCGCAGCCTGACCTCTCCTGAGAAGCTGGTTACAGCAGTTCTGAGCCTCCCTGAAAACTGAAGTAGAGGTTTAATCATCATCATCATCAGAACTGCACTGGAAAAAAGAGAGAGAGAGAGAGAAATACATGGGAAGAAAATTTTATTTTTACATCTCCAGGAGAGGATTAAAGAAAAAAAAGTGCTTCTCTGCCCACCCACCCCCAAACCCACCCCCCATTTTCATGGAGCTTTTTTTTTTTTTTTTGCCAGTCGTGGGGCTTGAACTCAGGGCTTGGGCACTATCTCTGAGCTTCTTTTGCTCAAGGTTAGCACTCCACCACTTGAGAGCCACAGTTCCACTTCGGGCTTTTTCTGTTAATGTGGTACTGAGGAATCGAACCCAGGGCTTCACGCATGTTAGGCAAGCACTCTACCACTGAGCCACATTCCCGGCCCGTGTTATGGAGCTCTTAATGTTGTCTCAATTACAGAGAGTCACACTTGAGCTCTGACAGACAACCAGCCACCTCTACTTTTCCACCTCCATCAGGAAAGGAGGTCAGAAACATCCTCACTATTTGATTAACCTCAGCAAATGCATCCCATGGCAAGCCATCTCTACTGGCATCCCCAGACTTCTTAATTCTGCAGGGATCATTTCCTAGAATAACATAGCCCCTGACTGACTCATGCAAGATCTTGGATCACTCATTCACCTGGATGTCTGGCCACTTTCATTAACACCAATCTACTGGCACTCAGCAGGCAGAGTCCCCACGATATTTTCCTTCATCTGAACCAGCATACCAGTTAAAAACACTTAATGGGCAACAGCCATCAAAAGTGGAGACAGAGTTGCTTCTTTAAAGCAGCTGCTGTTCTACTAGAGGTGTTGGTAGAAGTCACTTCTGGGAAGGCACAATGTTGCTCAATCCGGAGATCTTTGAAATGAAATCTCAGTTGTATATTTTCTTCCTTGTGACGCAAAGAGGTGTCCTTTATTCCTCTTATGCTCCTTGCTAACCTCACACTCAACTGCAACTGCGGCATGGGGACAAAAAGGAAAGCCTTCCATTCAAGCGAACAAAGGGACTGTGCATTGGTAGCTCAGATCTACAATCCTAGCTATTCAGAAGGCTGAGATCTGAGGATCACAGTTCCAAACCAGCCCAGCAAAAAGCTAGAAGTTGAGATGTATAGATTTAGTAGTAGAGCTCCATATTTAAACAAAAGGGCCAAGCAGGAACACTAGCTCCTGAGTTCAAATCCTGTATTGGGGGGAATGAGGAAAGAGAGGAGAAAGAAGAGAGGGAGGAGGGAGAAAAGGAGGACAGATGCTCATGGTTCCAGGGTCTTTTGGCCTCTTCGTGTTTGGTCCTGTGGAGACAGTACACTATGGAAAAGTGTGTGGCAGGAGAAATCTGCTCACCTAATGGTAGCTAGGAAGCAGCCCATCTCCCAGCAGTCTTACTAGCTGGGGACCAAATCCTCAACACATTAGCTTTTAAGAGCCATTCCAGATCCAAACTATAGCCCTCAAGCTTTATCCCCTCGAGCAGCATCTAGCTATAGTTACAACTCACCATTCCCTGAGCATACCAGAGTAACCCATCCCAGGAAGAACCTTGGGGCCGTGGGCTCAGCTCCTCCCTCAGCTCTGTCCACCTAGTATGTCACAGCCATCTGGTGCATCAATTCCCCTTTGAAACCTCTGTTTCCTGGGTTAGCAAGAAGGTGAATAATAGCACCTTCCTCTTTTGTGCCCTCTGTCCCTTGAGTCTATGCAGACATCAACTTCAGTCCTGTAAAATGAGAAACAAAGTCCATTTTCTTCATGTACCATTTCTCTAGAATGAGCTTCTTGAAAACAAGGACTATATCTGACTCATCTTCAGATCCCTGAGGCCAAGTGCAAGAAATATCGGGAACTGGATGAATACTTACTGAATGGAGAAATGAGTATGACAGCACTCGGCTCAAATGCTACATAGTCAAGTACAGAAGGAATTCAATGCCAAGGTATTTTCAAGTATGGAAGGGATTAATATGCAAGACGATATTGTGCATCAGGAGGTGAATAACAATAGAACAAGGATATTGAAAAGAAAAGATTATTAAGAAACTGATTATGTTTCCCAAATTATGACACTTTCTTATTTCTAGAAAGGAACTGTATCACTATAAATAATTACACTAAGATATAAAATAGGTCTGTGAAGTGGGATGTGTGGTCACCCAACAAATTCTGAGCCCCAGGTTAATTGTTGAAAGATGACATGAAACAATCACAAAAAATTAAGCTTTTCTATTTTCCAGGATGCCTCTTATACTGCTTTAAAGTTTTTCTAAGATGCAATAGTGCTATTTCATATTCAGAAATGGACATTACTGGTTCCTCATTGAACAACTCACCAGTCCTTGTCGATAGCCATGCAACTCTGCTCAAATGCCTGACTCCTTCCTCATACTGACTTGAAAGAAATACCTGATTATCAGCTAATCATGGGAATCTTGTAAAGAATGACTGTAGCAAGGACATGTGACCCAGTTATGGCCATGAGTTACCCAGGGAGCTGCTGGGGATACTGTTTGAGAGACTGACCTTCCTCTTACAAAAGGGCACTGTTAAGACTTACACTTCTGACCACATAACAGACTATGCCCATGCAGGGGATTAATCCCGAGGAGAGAACAACTAAGAAAATCTGGATGAAATATTTAAAAGCATATTGTTAAATGTGTCCTTAAACTATTTAGAAAATAACAAAATCTTTGGACGCCAGGAACAACAAATTGCAAGCAGGAAGACTGGGAGGCATCAGTGCTTGTGAGTTCAGGCAACAACCTGTGGAACCCCCAATACACAGGAGGTCAGACTGGGATCTCACATGAAAACAGTTCTCCAAAGGCAAAAATTCCTACTCCTGTGCATCCTTGCTCCCCAACACCTAAACTAGAAGTTAAAAATAGCATCAATTCAGTAATAACTCAATGCATCGGACATAAATAAGCATGCCATTTAAATAATTAAATTAATATTTATCTCTTGATATATATATGTGTGTGTATATATATTTGTTTTATATATACATATATAGCAAATACACACCCTAAAAAATTCCAAAAGACAAAATGGCAAGTAACATTAACTCAAAACCAAAACTCTCAAAGCAACCAAAGTCAAATGGAGACTCAGACTAACCCAGATTGAAAATCCTCCCCATATACTTCACATCATCTTTAGCGATAGAATATAAAATAGTTGTATGCAGTGTGTTTAAAATTTTTAAAATACAGAAATGCAGTTGTATGGGTTCACTGATCAACAATGAACCAAAAATATTTATTAAAAATGTACCATACCAAACATGGATATACCTTGTCTTCTTATTATGATTATTCCTGTATAATAAGTAAAGCAACCGCTGACTTGGCACTTTCAGTACATTACGTATACTCTAAAGATGCTTCACGGGTATAGGAAGATGAGTGTTGGCTATATGAAAATACCACATATTTTGTAGAAGGACTTTGAAAATCTGTAGATTTTGGTACCCAAGGGAGTTCCTGAAACCAGTTTCCCATAGATACCAAGGAATGACCACATATACAGGAAAAGAAATGACAAAAAAAGATCTGTGTGTATCAAAGAAAATGTCTAGAAAGAAAATGATCACTGGTAAATCAAAACACAAAAGTAAATCCAAAATTCTAAATTACACTAATCTTACCAAATACCATATGAGTCATATGACATATATAATTTGAAAATTATTTCAAATGGCTTTTGAATACAATATATACACATTCAGTATACATCTATTCTAAGAGCCAAAAGACCTTAAGTGATTAATGTCATTTAGCAGTTAGTGATTTTATCGTTATAATGCTGTGTGTCATAATTTTGAAATTTTTGTATGTATAGTGTAGTGTAAGGCAGAGCAAATAAGTAAATTGATAATATAATTAGGAATTAAGATCCTCACTGATTTGAATGAAAAAAGATGCAAACGGAAAATGAAAAAGACACTGAAATTCATGAAATTTGTGTTTAGCATGAACTTAAAATATCTATAAGTTGGGCGCTAGTGGCTTATGCCTGTAATCCTAGCTACTCAAGAGGCTGAGATCTGAGGATCACAGCTCAAAGCCAACTGGGGACAGGAAAGTCCATGAGGCTCTTAATCACCACTCAAAGTGGTAAAGCAGTAACCTTGGGCAAAACAGTTCAGGGACAGTGCCCACAACTGACCAAAAAAAATGCGTATGAACTCATGTCTGGTGAAAATAAATATATTTCCTAGGTCAGTGTACCTCAAAGGCAGCAAGAAATAGCATCCAAATACAAAAAGTGGTAAAAGAAAGGAGCATGAAAACTCCAAGCATAGACATAATAGAGTATGGAAATGCTAATTACTTTGACTTGATCATGACATACTATACATGCATTGAAATGTAACACTGTACCCCGTGTGTACAATGATTACACGTTAGTCAACATTTTAAAAGAACCTTTTGTAGCCAAAGGAAATGCACAACGCTAGTTGCTTAAAAAAACTGTTTGGAAAAAAGAGATTGTTATCAATTTTGATAACAATTTTAGCTCAGCATTTTTTCAGTCCTAAAAAGTCTTCTCCTTTAGAAATGTCCTGATTAAGCATGGGTGACAGTCAGGACAAAAAAAACTATAAATCATCAAAAAGATAAGGAGACAGGCTTGTTCTTGTGACCTCAGCAGGGAGCAGCTTAATCTGCCCTGAAGATCACACACACACACACACACACACACATACACACACACTCCTGCAGCTACAGGCTAGAGGTCAGACCTCAGGCAGAACTCAGCCAGCATGAGAGTTCTCCAAAAGAGCAAAACAAGGGAGGGAAGAGATGCAGTTCACATCGGAGCATGGTCTCTGCTGTTCTAGCCAGAGGAATAAAGAATGGTTTCTTCACAGAGAATCCTGCACTGGGGACTATGCCCTGCTGAGACAAGACTTTCATTCCCCCTTGCTGGCAATGTGGAGACAAGGGTAGGTAAAAGAGGGAGGCCCCAGCAGGGTGTACACAGACACACACACACACACACACACACACACACATGCCATTTATCCTATCAACCAGAGACTTTAGGAGGTACAGCCTTAATATGTATCCTTTCATTATACCTCAAAATCCTTCTGGAAGGGTAAGTTTCATTTGAAAAAAAGAAGAAGAAAATTCTGATATCCAGGCAGATTTAATAAAGCATCAGAAGTTGCCCACTGTGGTTGGTGGAGCTGAGATCCAAACCTTGGTCTGTCTGACTCTGAAGTTCATTCTCTTTCCTTTGAGACACAACAGGGATCTGAATACCAATTCTGCAAAGGTATGTTTCACTTTAAGAACAGACATTCTATCATTTATTCAGTATAAAATCTTTATATGTTCCACATGTTAAGAATAAATGTACATTAAATCTTGTGATATTCTAATACCCAGATTTCATAAGCCAGCAACGGTGGTGCGGCTATGGTTGGTAGAGCCTGCAGACCAACTCTATCCTGGAGTATTACCTCTTAGAATAGACCCCTGAGCAGTCTCAGCAACCTGGCTATACCATGAAGATGCATGCCCAGTGGGGCTCAGAAGATTCCAGAACAGGGAGAGTCACATAGCCTCAATTCCCAGTCTAAACAGCACAGCCCTCACCTCCCTCACCCACACCTCACACACGCATCACCTTCTTCACTAAGAGGAATAAGGCTCACAAACAAAGCAGCATTGCTCAAAGGCCGGTCAGAGCAAAGAAGCTGAGCACTGGTGACTCACACTTGTAATCCCAGCTACTCAGAGGGCTGAGCTCTGAGGATGATAGTTCAAAGCCAGCCCAGGCAGAGAAGTCCCTGAGACTCTAAATCTCCCATTAACCACCTAAAGGCCAGAAGTGAAGGGATAGTTCATAAGGCAAAGTACCAGCCTTGAGGAAAAGAGTCAAGTGACAGCATGAGGCCTGAGTTTACACTCCAGTTATGAGCACATAGGAAACCAACAACAACAGTTTGCTCAAGACAACTGTACTTCTGAGCACTGAGCAATCTGGCAACCACCTCCCCCCTGTCACCACTAGAACTTGTCCTGCTGATGGTGATTTCCACAGTTACCTAAGGTCCAGCAGGAGACGGCCCCCAGCAGGGGGGCACTACTGTAGATGGCGTGCATGTACATGAGGTGAACCATCAGCTCGGCCAGGCCCCACCAGCACAGCAGGCGGCCCAGGCCCCGGGCCAGGATGTAGAGGCTGTCCTTCGGGGAGCAGAGCTCAGGCTGCTGCATCTGAAGTAGAAACAACAGAGAAGGTATTAGGTTGCACCTCTGTTCCTAAAACTTCTAAGCCATCCGTTCAGCGGCGCTGTGAATCAGCTTCTCACAAATTATCACTGCCACTTCTTTAGTTAAAAGGGCTGGGTTGGTTTGTCTTGAGACTAGTCCATGGTCTTGGGTGGAAAAGTCATGTTCCAGCCAGAAAACTGTCCCAGAGTAAGGGTAGGGTGGTACCAACACATCAAAGAACCGTGTCAGTCTGTCCTTCCATCCCAGCAATGGCCCCAGAGAAACCTAAGCTGTGGGTACTTTCTCTGAGCTTTTATGCTCAAGGCTTGTATTCTACCCCTTGAGTCATAATTCCACTCTCAGGTTTGTTTGGTTGTGTTTTGGTTCACTGGAGGTAAGAGTCTCACAGACTTTCCTGCCTGGGCTGGCTTTGAACTGCCATCTCAAATCTCAGCCTCCTTTGTAGCCATTACAGGTATGAATGCTCATTGAGAATAGATACTTCTGACTTTGTTGGCCAGATGTCCTTCACAGTAATCCAGTTCTACTTTTTGTGTTTTGGCCTGTTCTGGGGCTTGAAGTTGAAGTCCGGACTAGGCACTGTCCTTGAGCTTCTTTTGCTCAAAGCTAGCATTCTGCCACTTGAGCCACAACACCACTTCCAGCTTATTCTGTGTATGTGGTACTGAGGAATTGAACCCAGGGTTTCGTGCACGCTAGGCAAGCACTCTATCACTATGCCCAACCCTCTAGTTCTACCCTTATAGCACAAAAACAATTTTTATAAAAAGAAAGGAAAAACCTAGGCTGGGGAACAATTCTTCTGTGTTCTCTCCCTGGGGAGTTTGACATCTTTGGGGGAGAGGGTCTAGCTATCTAGCTTCTCCCATTGTCATGTCATGTCTAAGGCTGTTAACATTGAGCTAAGTGAAAAACAAGCACAAATCTGGTTAAGAGAAAGGGAGAGTGGGAAAGTGGAAAAAAATGAAGTATCATTCTACCTTGAGTCTTTTAGTAACAAACAGGCATAAGTGTCTTTCTCAACAGCAATCAATTAAAATAACTGAGAACAAGGACTTCACTTTTTTTTCAGTACTTGGAATGGAACCTGAGGCCTCATTCATGCTAGGCAAGTCCTTGACCAACTTGAGCTATGCTGCCAGCCAGAGAACATGGACTTGACACTCAGACTAAAGCAGGATCCCACTGCAATATAACCCATAGTGCTGTATGATTCTGAGCAGCTTTCTTAAGGTCTTTGGATTGCTCATCTGTAACATGGAAATGTTACACTGGTCAGGAAACGTGAGCAGTCACATAAGCACGAGGTAACTGGCAGCTATTTTGATCCTCGTTTGTGTCGCTTCTTCCCATTCTTCCCTCCTGGAGTAATTGCCAGCTGTAGGCCAGACATAAAGAAGAGTTTAGGGCCGACTGCCAAAGGTGAGCGAGGGGTGCTGCTATTGTTCACAGGTACAGGTTGAACACATCGTAAAATGCCTGGAATCAGACCTGGTCCATCTTAAATGAAATACCTGGAACCAGAAGTGGTCCTAATTTGAAAGTTTTCAGGATTTGGGAATATTTGCAGAGACTAAACTGAAAATTAGATCCAAAAACAGGGCTGGGAAGGTGGCTTAGTGGTAGAGTGCTCGCCTAGCATGCATAAAGCCCTGGGTTCAATTCCTCAGTACCATATACACAGATAAAGCCGGAAGTGGCACTATGGCTCAAGTGGTAGAGTGCTAGCCTTGAGCAAAAGAAGCTCAGGGACAGTGCCCAGGAGTTCAAGCTCCAGGACTGGCCAAAAAAAAAAATCAGGTTTCATAGCATTTCAAATTTTACAATTAGGGTTACTCAACCTGTTACTGAAAGTATACTCATTACATGCGGACAATGCAGACAAAAACTCCAGCTCTATTCAAGTACCCCGGCTGCATGGTCTCACTGTACTGAATGATGCACAGGTAGTGCACAATAACCTAAACATACAGTTCTAGAATCTACAAGTGGTGGCATAGAGAGTAACTTCCTAACAGAACTCCAACAGCTCAGCAATTAAGAGCAAGGCTTAGCAAATGGAATTTGTCAATCTGTACTGACAAAACGGAATTCCATGACAAATTGAATCGCATCAAACTAAAAGGCTTCTGCACAGCAGAGAATATAGTAACTACACAGAAGAGACAGCCTACAGAATGGGAGAAATCTCTGCCAACTATGTATCTGATAAAGGACTTAGAGCCAGAATGTAGAAGGAGCTCAAAACACTAAACTCTGAACATGTCAACTACCCATTTAATAAATGGACAGGCAAACTGAACAGAAAATCTTCAAAACAAGTAGTGCAAATAACCAATAAAGAAACATGAAGAAATTCTCAACATCCCTAGCCACCGAGGAGATGCAAATCCAAAGACATTGAGATTCCATCTCACTCTGGCCAGAAGGGCCATCATTAAAAACATAAACAACCCTTCTTACATCACTTTTACAATAACAATAAAAAATAAAATAAAAAGATAAACAACAAATCCTTGAGATGATATGGGAAAAAGAACCCTTATACACAGTTGAAAGGAAGGTAAACTAGTGTACCCATTAGGGAAGCCAGTGTGGAGATTCCTCAAAAAAATAAAAATGGAACTATCAAAAGCTAGTTCTAAGATCCAGTGATACCACTCTTGGGCAAACAGCGGAAGGAATGTAAGTCAGGTTACAATTTGCATTTGCACATGCATGTTCACTGTAGCACTATGGACAATAGCAAAGCTATAGAAACAGCCCGGGTTCCCTACGACTCATGATAAACCTACCTGTTTAATAGAAGAAAACAAAAAAACAGAAAGAACTCAACTATCCAACAGCCAGGGACTAGTTCAATGTATGAGTTCACCCTCATATTATACAGTTGTGAAAACTATTTTGTTCATTGTGCGTAAAATGACAGCTAGAAAAACATACACCAAAATGACAACAGTAGTTATCTTTAGATGGTATTATATAGTTATTTTTTGGCAATTAAAATAGATCATTTTGAAACCAGTGCAAAGTACTGAAAGTTTACTATACTGCGAGAAGTGTGGCCCTCCCCGCTAAATGAGGCCAATGTATGAGAGTGTCTCCGTCTCTGCATCCGCTTCTTAGAAGAGGCCTGATGCCCGGGCTTTCTGCCTGGATGGCCAGCATCTAGCCTTTCCTTCATGATAGCGCCAACCTCTGTATTTCCTTCCCTTCCCTTTCCTCCCCTCTCTTTAACCTTCTTAGCTATACAATGACTTTGTGATTCTTCATTCTCAACTCTTTTTCTGCTTCTCTAAAGCAAATTCACTTGGCCTAATGACCAATAGCAAATGAAGGAATTATTACATAAACTAAACTACGGTCTCATAGAGACCATAGTTTGTGTCCCTCCAAACCCAAAATGAAATCCTACTCTCCCCCCGCCCCACACACACACTTTACAGAGGGTTTGCTAGGGTACTATCAGAAAACGGGGTGTGTGAGAAGTTGATGAGCTCATGAGCTCATGATGAGCTCTTGGAATTGCTATCAGCGCCCCCTAGGAAAGAGACTGATGAGATCCATCTAGACCCTTCACCATGTGAGAATACACGGAGAAAATGTCATTCTGCAAACCAAGTGCATCCTCACCAGCCACCAAATATACTTGTGTCTTGACCCTGGGCTTTCCAGCTTCCAGCAGTGTGAGAAACCCGCTTTTGCTGTTTATAAGCCACTGGATTGATGGTATTTTGTTCTAATGGCTCAAAGATATGAACCCCTGTGCTGTCCATGAGTCTGTGGAAGCCCAAAAGAGTTCATTCACATCACAGCAACTCACAAGGCCAAGACATGAAGCACCACCAAAATCACTCTAGATCACTCAACAGACCTTCCTTGGTACCTATACTGTTACAGAGAAGCAGTGTCTGAGCAAATGTGTTATTAGCCTTAAAAGTAATGCTGGAGCTGGGAAGGTGGCTCAGTGGTAGAGTGCTTGCCTTGCATGCATGAGGCCCTGGGTTCGATTCCTCAGCATCACATAAGCAGAAAAAAGCCAGAAGTGGCGCTGTGGCTCAAGTGGTAGAGTGCTAGCCTTGAGCTGAAGAGCTGAGGGACAGCACCCAGACCCAGAGTTTAAGCTCCACAACCGACAAAAAAAAAAAAAAAGTAATGCTGGCTGGAGATATTCTTCATACAACTCAGTATCTCTGGTCTGTACATAGGCTCTGAAGGCTGCCGAGTATCAGCCTGCCCTGAGCTCAAGTCCCCTGAAGACCAGACCTGCATCTGAAGCCTCAGGTGCCATCAACGTACAGCCCCCAGCCTGGAGAGAAGGGATAACAGCTGAATCAGATTGGAAGGAAGCCCAAGATAAAGCCACACAACAGCTCTACTGAGCAATCAGCAAACATCTTCCCAGCCGCCGCTCAGCTCCAGGCAATCACACTTCAAGGTCACTTCAGGGGCCCTCCATATCCTCCCCAAAATCCTGCACAGCCTACAGCCACAAGAACATCTGTGCTCAAGAATCACAAGCTGCGGATTGTGGCTGACTGACTTTCCCCAAAATGACTCACCTGCTTTCCACAGACCAGACCCTCCTTACCAAGCTTAATAAAGCATCCTTATGCATTGCCACAGGACCAAAAGGAGTAGACTTCTCCCCCTGAATGCCTCCTCATTCCAAGCAACAAAAAATGGAGATTTCTTAATGATACAAAAGCACCCAAGAGACAAGAAAGAATCCAAATTTTATTCTATTTCCTTTTACCTTTAAAAGAAATTTATTTGGCTTTCTGTAAAGTTGGGTCACTCAATATCACAGTCCACTTATGCCTTCAATCTTCTGGACTCTTTTTTTGTTTCAATAAGGCAGCATTTGTCCCCCATGGACGCAGCAGGAAGACTAGACTGGCTGCACAAAGCTCATCTAATAAGCTGGCTGCTCTCTTGTCTGCATGCAAAGTACACCATTTGAGATGCTTCCAACCCAGGGGACTGTCAACCTGAAGACCACTGGAAAGTGCCATCGTGGGAATTCTAAGTTCAGACTCAGCTAAAAAAAGAAAAGTACACATTAACTCATCTGCAAAGTGCACTTTGAAACGTATAATGTTTTAAAACCTCATTTCATGCAAATTGCACAAAAGGGACTATGGAAGCCTTGCTCTTTCAAAGACATGATTGAAGATCACAGTCCTCAAAGATGAAAGGTTCTTTGCTTTCACCTGTGAGTAATCCTTGTATTTCAGAAGAGCAAACAAAGGCCCTGTCCATAGCTAATTGCTCCATTGGAGCCTCTGTGCCCCTACCTGCCTGGGTTCTGTCTGCTAGGGTGAAGAGCCTGCTCGCCAGAGCCTTATTCCTTCCGAGAGGAATGAGGCAGCTTCTCTCCATTCTGTGGTCATGGGTCACATCCCTGCGTGTAACAAATCCCTCTCTACTCTGGTCCTCATCTGTCCCCAGCCCAGCCAAACACACCAAGGCTGGTGACACACCATTCTCTCCTGACAGATGGGGGCCTGAAGCTGGATGTGCTATCACCTCTGATGTCTGGTCTGGTCTCCAGGTCTGCAGGGACCACATGTGCATGTCCATCGGACCCCACCCTGTCCCTAACTCCTGACACAGGTGCATTCCTTACCCCCACCAACATCCCATGAGCTATACCTCCATCTTGTCAGTCTGTGAAGTAGTAACAACAGTCTCTCTCTCTGTCTCTCATTTTCTCTGTCTCTGTGTGTGTCCCTGCCTCTCTCTGTCCCTGTCTCTCTAGGTCTCCTCTCTGTCTCTGTGTGTCTCTGTGTATCTCTGTGTGTATGTCTGTGTATCTGTGTGATTGTGTCTGTCTGTCTGTCTGTCTCTCTCTCTCTCTCTCTCTCTCACCCACTCACTCTTCCCCTCTTGCTGGGTTGTTTGAGGGTGAAATGAGTGATACCATGCACAGCTGGCTTGGAACAGGTGCTCAGTGGTAAGATTACAGTCAGAGCCAGGCAGAGGCTCACACCTGCAATTCCAGCTACTCAGGAAGACTAAGATCTGAGGATCAAGGTTTGAAGCCAGCCTGGGCAGAAATGTCAGTGAGATTCTTATGTCCAATTAACCACCAAAAAACAGGAAATGAGGTAAGGCTCAAATGGCAGAGTGCCAGTCTTGAGCAAAAAAGGCAAACAAGAGACAAGGCCCTGAGTCGAAGCCCTGAGACCAGAGAACAGAAGGAAGGAAGGAAGGAAGGAAGGGAGAGAGAGGAAAGAGATAGAGAAAGAAAGAAAGAGTTAAAGAGAGAGAAAGAGAAAGAGGAAAGGAAGAAAGAAAGAAAAAAGAAAGGGATGAAAGAAGGGAGAGAGAGGGAGGGAGGGAAAGAGAAAAGAGATAGAGAAAGAGAAAAAGAAAGATAAAGAGAGATAGAGAGAAAGAGAAGGAAAGAAAGGAAGGAAGGAAGGAAAGAAGGAGGGAAAGGAGGGAGGGAGGGAAGGAGGGAGGAAGGGAGGGAGGAAGGAAGAAAGAGGGGGGAGGGAGGGAAGGAGGGAGGAAGGAAGGGAGGGACAGAGAAGGTAAAAGTCAGCATTGTTCCAGGTGCCCTGTAGAATCAGAACCCTCCCATACGTTTAACTGAGCTTCTGGGGCACCCAGCCCTTACCAGACATTCAGAAGCCAGGACCACCCGCATCTAAGCAGCAATCTGGGCATCGTTTCAATCCAATGGGACCAATGCACTGGCCTATCTAGAGATCAAAGATGGCCACTGCTCAGAATCTTCTCTCTGTGCCCACCCACCAGGCTGGACACCCAAAGCCTAAGTTTGGGTCTAAATCTAGCTGTACAAGTGCTATAGTCTTTGGTCTAAAACAACCATAGCAGTAATTAATGGTCTATGCATGTGTCAAGCCACATTACCCATCTAAAACCATTTCATAACAAGCCCGGAGCTGGTGGCTCACACTCGGAATCCTAGCTACTCGGGAGGCTGAGATCTGAGGATTAAGGACCAAAGCCAGTCTGGCAGGAAAGTCCACAAGACTCTTACCTACAGTTAACTAGCAAAAAGCCAGAAATGGAGCTGTGGCTCAAGTGGTTGAGTGAAAAAAGCTAAAGAACAATGCCTAGGCCCTGAGTTCAAACCCCAATACCAGCACACACACACACACATACACACACATGTATGCACATACACACAATTCACCTTTACAACCATCATGTAAGGAAACAACTATTCGTCTACCCGTTCTACAGATAAGGAAATGACGGCACCAAGAATTCTCAAGCCTAAGAAAAAGCAGGGATTCAAACCGAGGAGCTGGGCTGCAGAGCCTTTGGGAACACAGCCTTCAGCAGAGAAGGAACACAGTCTTCCTCCTCCCCCTACCTAAGTATGCAGCAGGCACTGCCTGCCAAGACCCTCCTGGACCTTCCCCCAGGCCTCTGTCCATAGAAACATTGCAGAAAAATAACTAGAACTGCCCGGCACCCGTGGCTCACGCCTGTAATACTAGCTACTCAGAAGGCTGAGATCTGAGGATCGCGGTTCTAAGCCAGCCCAGGCAGGTACGTCCGTGAGACTCTGATCTCCAATAAACCACCAGAAAACCAAAAGTGGTGCTGTGGCTCAAGTGGTAGACCGCTAGCCTTGAGCTGAGGTGCTGAGGGACAGTGCCCAGGCCCAGAGTTCAAGCCCTACAACTGACAAAAAAAGAAAAAAGAAAGAAAGAAATGACTGCCAAAGTAAGGAATGAAGGTACTCCAACGGGTAACATTTTTACCTGTTTATAACTGGCATTTTCAAATTGTATAGCCCTGAAGTTACTAAGGACCTCTCTGTCTCTCTTCTCTCTCCTATCTGTCCTCCTGTTCTCTCCTTCTCTTTCTCCTTCTCTCTCTTTCTCTCTGTCTCTCTTTGTCTCTGTCTCTGTGTTTCTGTCTCTGTCTCTTTCTCCTCTTCCCTCTTTCCTCTCCTCCAATTCTGGGGCTTGAACTATCTATCGCTGGGCACTATCCCTGAGATGTTTTTGCTCAAGGCTAATGCTCTACTATTTGAACCACAGGTCTACTTCCAGGTTTTTGGTGGTTAACTGGAGATATGTGTTTCACAGACTTTCTTGCCCAGGTTGGCTTCTAATACCATCCTCAGATCTCAGCCTCCGCAGTATCTAGGATTAATCAATCCTAGGCATGAGCCACCAACACCTGGCTGGATTCCTCTGCACTTCCCTCATCTTGCATAAGTAAATGTATTGAAACAAACAAACGGTGAAAGACCATTCTCTAAGAATGTGCTCATCTCCTTTCCTCATCTAGTCTACAGTCCCAACTGGGCCCTGCATTTTCCACAGTAGTGCTCTGCTGCCCTCTGGTGGTAAGGCCTCGCTCTCCTGCCTTGTGTTGTTTTTAAGTATTGGTTTAACAATTGAGGAATGATGAATTTCCATATCACCACTCCTGGTATGTGAAAGCCTTTCATTCATTCATTCATCATTCACTTGTTCATGGATCTAAGGCTTCATCCAGAGAAAACATTGCTTACAAGTTCTTCTTCCCATCCTCAGCCTTTTCCTCCTAGGTGAGCTTAAATTTAACACCTCTCTTCTCACAGGTGATGAGCACCTCACGAACACCCTCCTCAGACTGCCTGTTTTGATTTTTTTAGGTTTTGAGGGATTTTTTTTGACCTGTATCTCTCTGATCACTTCGGTTTCTAAGGCTGGCTTTTTAAAGCATATTCTCAGATCATTGAGAAAAAAAATCCAGTTTGCCTTTCTAAATTCCCTGCTCTCAGCATCTGCTACATGTGGATCTGAAAGATTTTAAGAAAGAGAAGAATATATGAATGGAGCTGGGCACTATGGTTATTCAACAGGCTGAAAGAAAAGGACAATGTTGAAAGCCAACCCAGGCAGCAAAAAATGCAGAGACTTATCTCTAATTAACCAGCAAAAAGCCCAAAGTGAAGGTTTGGCTCAAGTGGCAGAGTGCCAGCCTTGAGTGAAGAGGCTTTAAGCAAGAGCAGAAAGTTCTTGAGTTCAAGCCTCAGTACTGTGCCCCCACATGTATGCTCTTTCTCTGTCCCTGTAGAGAGACAGAGAGAGAGACAGAGACAGAGAGAGAATTAACCTGAAAGGAAGAAGATACTTCCTTAATTTTGCCTGACACATACTTAAGAAAATGAGCCCCAAAGCTAAAGATTTAGGTGAGCCAAAATCTCAAAGTTTGCCTGTGTGGGGCAGACAAAGCGGTCCTAACAGTGACCCTGCCAGGCAAAATCTGACAGGAGGAGATGAGCAGGAAAAATGATGATCATTCTGCATCATAATAAAGCACATATCCCATGGGGCAAAGCTCTTTATGGGTAAGGTGCAGTTAAGAAAATAATTTATTCCCTCCTATGGATTTATTCTGTTTCTCTGAAAATTACTATCCAGGCTGGAGAGCTGCTTAGTCCAAAAGTTAGAAAATCAGAAAGAATGCTGATTCCACATTTTTGTCTTAGACTAAATGCAGAGGGTCTGAACCCACCCCATACAGCACCTACCCCGTGACTACCCACTCAGGAAAGGGACATAGTCCTCAGCCTCTGTCTCAGAGGTGAGGACTCACCTGGGGCCTGGCAAACACGGATGGGGAGGTCTGATTCCTTTAGTAGGCCTGAGATGCTGGGCCAGAGAGTCTCCATTTCAAGGAGTCTCAGGGCAAGACCCACACAGTGAGAACCATGGTATGAGACTGGGCAGCCTCAGCTTAAACCCAATTTAACATTATTTGATGACAAAAGAAATGAGCCTATGTCCCCCTCAAACTGAAGCATATGAAACAGTATGCTATACCTCTATTTGCCCAGAACATCAATTTCATGTAAAGATTTCCTTTTTTCTAAATTTTATTGTCAAGGTGATGTATAGAGAGGTTACAGTTACATTCATGAGGTAGTGAGTACATTTCTTGTCGAACTTGTGTACAGATTTCTAAAGGGTAAAAAGTTATATGTGTTCCAGAACAGTGTGATCACATTATATTATCATGCAAAATATACTTTTGAATTCACTGTATAACTTAGTAGAATTTTTAAGACAAAATAGGTGAGCCAGGCACTGGTGGCTCAGGCCTGTAATACTAGCTATGCAGGAGACTAAGGATCATGGTTGGAAACCAGCCTGGGCAGACAAGTCTCATAGATTCCATCTCCAATTAACAAAAAGCTGAGCTGAGTTGTACTTCAAGTGGTAGTGCACCAGCAATGAGCAAGACAACAGAGTGAGCACAAAGCCCTAGGTTCTAGCCTGGGTATTTTAACCAGCCAAAAAAAGTGATTTCTAAGAACCTTCCGTCTCAGGAGGAGTGTCTTTCATGTTGCTCCCAAAAGTGTGCAACGTTGCTGCTGATCCTGTGCTTTGAACTACACTTTCAGGCATGTGCATACAAGTATATATGATGTATGCATGCATGTGTGTGACCTACATATGTCTGCACGCATTCTCTACCCCACCAAAATGGTGTTTGTTTCCGTGATCAGGAATAGAAACGTTCCTTAGGATCCACTGAATGAGGCGTCCATTCTGACACCTGAGATACATTAACGTAAATGTGGCCCTAGAGACAGCAAGTTGAAGGGGGAGAGGGAAGAGGAGAGATGTCTAAGGAAGAGGGAACGTGTGCTGTGGAACGTGTGCAGCTTAGCCTGGCATCTGACAAGGATGCAGTCCAGGGACAGCAGGCAGGAGCCCGGGCGTCGGCAGTTCCCTGACCTAAAATGCACTCTCGCCTTTGAACTATGAACTATTGCCTTCATTTCCTCGGTTTTCTCACCTTGGTCACCTAAGCAATCTGCAGAGTACAGCAGGATATTTCATAAGAAAACACTCTGCTAGATAGTTTCATCTGAATCTCTTCCTACTTTTTTTTTGGTGGGGAGAGGGGCAGTCGGTCATGGAGCCTCAAGTCTGGGCCTGGGCGCTGTCCCTCAGCTCTTCAACTCAAGGCTAGAGCTCTACCACTTAAGCCACAGCACCACTTCCAGCTTTTTCTGCTTATGTGGTGCTGAGGACTCGAACCCAGGGCCTCATGCATGCAAGGCAAGCACTCTACCACTGAGCCACCTTCCCAGCCCCTCTCTTCCTACTTTTGTAAATGACACTATCATAATTGAACTTCCTCTTTCTCTGGAACACTACTGCCATGGACATCAACTCTTGAGTCCTCGCTGTACCCAGTTAGGAACCCCGGTGGCCACAGAGTACCAAGAATCAGGGTGGGCCCTCTCCAGCTGACAGAGAGACAGCTTGACCTTGACTATGATGGCTTGCTCCTCTGGTGTGTTTCCCTTATCATGAAAGCTCAAGACCATTCATGGCTGTGTCTTCCATTTGTGGCACACCTGAGTGGACTCTGGTCACATGGATATTCACAGCCAACAGCCAACTCCAACCCAGTCCCCAGCAGGTACTACCTGTTTGATGAACTCAGAGTAGTTGAGGATGGGCCCATTGTGGAAGACGGGATAATAGAAGATGTAGGCCAACATCCAGGGAAAGGAGTAGGAGGGGCCAGTCGCGGGCAGCTGTTGCCAGCAGAGCTCCAGGCTGAAGCTGGTGTAGAAGAGGCAGCGAACCGTCAGCGTGAACTGCAGCAAGTAGTACTCGTTTTCTGTCGTGTACCACCTCCTCTGCAAAAGCAAAGGGACGGGACAACCTGTGAATGGCAAGGAATGTTCAATCGCCATGAACATCAAAGACATCCCAAGGGTAAACAAAGCAAGCACTTCGGGCTGGGGGCATGGTTCGGTGGTAGAGGATATGCTCAGATAACATACCTGAGGCCCAGAGTTCAATCCCCAAAGCATGGCACAAAACACAAAGTAAACAGTTCATGAGTATCAGGGGAGAGAACATCTCTAATATCAACTTCCCGTTAGGTCTGACTCACACAATGAAAGTTTCCTGGTCATGCCTTTATATGATACATCCAGTGGCTAACATCTCTATGTATCTCTATGGCTATATCCAATAATACTCCAACATCTCTTTCAACCATTCTGATGCCTTAAGATGGCTTGCAAATGTCACGTGCAATTTCTCTCTTCAACATAATTTTCTTGTTGCTCTTCTGTTATTAATTCAGCTCTGCTTTAGTTGAATGCATGCTTACTCAAACTGTGGAGACTCAGAGATCTCTGCAACAAAGGCCTTATTGATCTGCTACCGATGCTAGCCAGAAGTCAAAAGCCCAGTCCTGGGACAAGTTCTTTAAGACCTGACAGCACTGGACAATTGCTAAGACATCCTTAGGTCCTGGAGCTTTACCACACCTAAGGAGCCAGCATGCATTCGAATGGAAATTTAGAAGGAAACCTAAGTCATTTACATTCAGTCTACATTGACTACAGATGAGAGAAGCAGAACAGGGCATGCTAAGTCCTGAGAGAGGAGGTGAGCTCACAAAAAAGAAGCTTTTACAGCTTCTTCATGTATGTACACCACTGAGGTTCTAACCCTGCACTGACTGGAGAGAGACTATCAAAACTAAATTGTTCAGGTCAAGGAATGTTAATAGAGTGATGTTATAAAAGGGAGACAGTCAGACAAACAGACACAGAACAACGGACTGGTCACTGTCATAAACTGTTCAGAAAATGGTTGCTCCTGACAAACAACACAGAAGCAGCAGCTCTTAAGTGACCAGCACCCCAAGGAGATTTGTAGGACACTGCTCCTACCTGCTAAATAAATCTTTAGACCAATTAATTTTATTAGAGTTTATCTGAGAAAAAAAAGAACAAACAACGCAATTCACAAATTGGGAACCTTCAGAACCAGAGCAGGTCTTGAGAACTCCAGCCAACCATAAAGTGGGCAGACGGGAAAACAAGTTAATTGACTACATCCTAATCAAGCGGCCAATTGGTTACAGCTTAAGTAATTAACTGTGTACAGCTTAATTAGTTAATTGGCTGCAGGGCCTTCTATGGTCAAACAAAGCTCAGTTATTGTGATTAAACTTTTGCGTTGGTTGGATCTGCTGGGCCCAGTGCTAGCCTCCCCCACCCCCATTCAAACCCACACCCTCCCACAAAGCTTAATTAAGACACCTATCCCTTCCTTTAACCCCATATCATCTCTACATATAAACTCTGAAAGAGTTTAGATTCCAGGTCAACAGCTGAGATGCACGGATCATACTAAGTGTTAAATCCTGTAAAGTGAGCATGAGGGGTCCGCAGGTGGCATACAGTCTAGCACTGTCCCTCTGAGATGCACAGAAAGGACCAACAAGCCAAAAGGAGCTAGAAAGGGTGATTCTAGAGAGACAGGAATAGCTGGAAGAGACATGATGGTACACATCTATAATTCCAGCACACAGGAGGCTGAGTTAGGAGAACCAGAAAGTTCCAAGCCAGCCTGGGCTACACAGTGAGATCTTGTCTTTTAAAAAAAGTCACAAATTAAATTAAATAAAGAAGCTGTACTTTGAAGAGGACAGGAGGATGGAGTGGATGGGGCGCCATGGGATAAACGCAGGAATGGGGAGGGAAGCAGAGCTGACTGACTCTCCCAGGGCCTACAATCTCGCTCAGGCAGTGGCTTGAATGCCAGTCTCCCGCAGGACGGAGATGAGAATGCCAGAGGCCTATCCTGGGCACACGGCTCCAGATGTTGGCAGAGTTGGAACTCTTGGGCTGCCTCTTGCCAAGCTGACTGAGACTGAAGCTGAAGGGCTCTACTGCCCTGCATCCTGAGCCACACAGAGCAGAGCTGAGTTCCTGAACTTCCCTTTCTGCTATGAGCCTCTCCCTGAAGGAGAGTTTCTGTAGATGGCTGATGGCTCCACACAGATGAATGCTCCTCTTCCCTGCAGCCACAGAACGAAAGGCTTCCCCAGCAGCAACCCTGCATGGCAAGCATGACTCTCTGCCTTGCAAATCAACAAATAGATGACACTGGGAAGCAACACAGACCACCGCAGGAGTCCTGCTCGGGCCTTAATGTGTGCTTTCAGTGCTAAGTCATCCAAGCTACCAGAGCCAGATCAGACAGTCCACAGCCATCCAGAGGACTCTGCCTAATGCCAGAAGGGATCTGAAAACCATCTACAGGAGCCAGAGAGCTCATTGCAGGAAGAGTCATATTGATGGTGGCCATCAACTCAGCCATACCTGCTGCTGAACATCAGCCTTGAGATGCTATTCTCTGTCAGCCAGCACCCCGCAGGCCAGATCTGGTGTGTATCCACTCACAGAATAAAATGCATTGCCCTATGACTAAGAAAATAAAGGTAAGAAGCAAGGGTCTGGAGGTTCATGCCTATCATCTAAGCTACTCTGGAGGCTGAGGTCTAAAAGACTAATTTAAAGCCAGCCTGGACAAAAAAAAAAGTCTATGAGACTCTTCAATTAGCCAGCAAAAAAAACTGTGCTAGGGGCATGGCTCAAATTGTAGAACACCAGACAAGCAAACAGAGTGGAACATAAGGCCCTGGGCTCAAGCCCCAGAACCAGGAAGAGGAAAGAGGGAGGGATGAAGGAAGGAAGGAAGGAAGGAAGGGAGGGAGGGAGGAAGGGAAGGGAGAGAGGGAGGGAGGGAAGGGAGAGAGGGAGGAAGGGAAAGGAAAGGAAAGAAAGGAAAGGAAAGGAAAGGAAGGAGGAAGGGAGAGAAAGAGAAAGAGGGAGAGGGAAAGGGAGAGGAAGAAGGAGGGAAGGAAGGAGGAAGGGAAAAAAATCAAAGAAGGTAAATTTCTTTTTTATTATCTTTTAGTAGTTGTATAACAGAGTTGCCATTCAACAATGCAGTACATGAATATAAAGCATCTTGATCAAGATGCATTATCAGAGCTGGGAAGGTGGCTCAGTGGTAGAGTGCTTGCCTTGCATGCATGGGTTTGATTCCTCAGCATCACATAAACAGAAAAGACCAGAAGTGGCACTGTGGCTCAAGTGGTAGAGCACTAGCCTTGAGCTGAAGAGCTGAGGGACAGCGCCCAGGCCCAGAGTTCAAGCTCATGACCAACAACAACAACAACAAAAATGCACTATCATTCTTTCATCATTATTCCCCATACCAACCCAACCCTACCCTTTCCCTCAGTTTTCTTAATTTTGTAGGATATACATTGAATTTTATGACTTGATTCTCCCCACTTCCTCTCTTCATTCATCTACTCCCCCCCATGCCCCTCTCCCTCTTTCAAGTGCTCATTTCCTGGTGTTTATTTTGCTGTACTGTGACTTAGCCTTTCTAAGCAATTTCACCATTTGAATTCTCTGATGAATCTGCCATACTTTAGTTAATACAAGAAGGTAAACTTCAGCAAAAGGAAAGCTTTACTAATGTAACCACAACCATATTGAAGTGTGGTTTGGCCTAATGTCTTCTTCCCTTAGCACAAACAATTGGTAAATATTTGAGTCTGTCAAGATGCTGTCGTTTCAAAAGAAAAACAAAAGAAACAAAAAGCCAGAAGCTTGGATTGGGCCCTGTGGACCAAAGCACATTATTTCCACTTTCTAAATATGAGGAGCTCCTATGACCACCTGTATCAGTAGATAATGAACAAATCTTTACATCAAGTAAGAAGGATAAAAATCACTTGCCTCACCTGTCTTGGAATCGCTGCGGGCAATAGATGACGTGAGATTATGTCCCGAGACCACCCCTTAAAACTTGTAGAATGCTTGTAGATGTGTTTGGGTTTTAATGAAATACAGAACTGTTCATCTCTTTAACCCTCATTCCTCACCCTCCACTCATGACACCTGACACTCTCATGCCTACACAAGCTGGAAGCAAAAGTTCAGCCGACCCTAGACAACCTCACAGAGATCAGACAAGATTACAGGACACAGCAGGACCTTTTTATTTTTTTTTTCAATTCACCCTCTACGGCCTCTACCTGGAGCCCCATCGAGTATCTTGGATTGCTTCCTGTCTGAAAATAAAGACATCTACTGGCATCCAAGAGAAACTAAGTGTAAGAGGAGGACACTTACCTTCACTTCCTCCACACCTTGCAGCCTCAGGGTGGAGAGCAGGAGGAGAGAACAGAGCCAGGACAGGAGCAGTGACCGGAACTGGGCCACGCAGAAGGAGATGACGGTGTGGAGAAAAACCATGGCCACGCCTGGCGCCCCCAGCACGTGCCAGCAGGCCCACATTCCATAGACCGTGAGGATCCAGGGTCTGTGCTGTGGACAAAGCGGGGCAGGAGACAGAGAAAGAGGTGAATCCATGGGCATTGTTATGAAAGAGCCTATAGGGAAGAAGAGGATCTCTACTAATCCAATAACCAGGGAGGTCAGCACTCTGCACCTTCACTCCCAGAATCCTCCAGAATCCCCAGAACCACCCAGAAGCAAGTCCTGCCTGCAGCCAGAGCCACTCAAACCACTGAGCCTCACAACAATGGGATGCCAGGCTGCATTCTCAACAGCTATTACAGACCTCACAGACTGGAGAAACACCCCCAATCTGGACAGTCATACCCCACGGGCACCATCCTTCAGAGATGAAGGCAAGGGGAAGGCACCGTGCACGCGGCTGGGGAGCCTCCATGAGAACAACGGGCCACCCACACTTAAGAGGCGCTTAAAAGCCACTTTGGCAAGAAGCACCGGTGCCATACTTAGGCCCACAGATGAATTAAAAGCAGGATAAAGGCTAGACACCGTGACATCACTTTGCGTCAGCGTCCCCTGACCAGAGCCATTCTCACCTACATTCACTTGGCAAATGACCTTGAGCTCCAGGAAAAACAGGCTTTGCCAAGAATCTTGTAACAGAAGGCCGGAGGGGATAAACACCCTTCAGACAGGCAATGCCTGCTTATCATCTTGTCGAAAAGGAAGAGAAGAGCCAACCTCTCAGATCAGACTGTCTACCAGGCCACCGTGTCAGGCCAGACAACAGTGACTTGTGCCTGCTCCCCTCAAGCCACAAAGCAAGAACAACTTCTCCAGGCCCTTCCAGAGACAAGGGCTAAGATAATGGTCAGCCAAGCCCAACCTGTGACTGGAAGTGTTTTAACTACACATACCTTTTGCCCCTGGATCCCAGTTCCCTGCCTACTTTAAGCTAAAGCTTTCATCTGTATGCAAAGATGGCTGAAGGGGTACTGAAGTGCTGCTGTATTCCCATAGCTGGTATGTAATAAATCCCCTTCCTCTTCCCTTCACCGTGTTTTTTTTTGGCATTGGCAGTGAGTTGCCAGAACTGGCATGGAGAACTCCTGGAGTTTGGACCTGGAATCTAAAATTCCAAATATAATACCCCAAAGGGCTCTCCAAAGTCTGGACCACAGATTCAAAGTTAAATATCTAGTGACAGTCTTTTTAGTTTCTCTGGGTATTTGGGGGGCGGGAAGAGGTCAGGTACTGGCTGTATAGCCTAAGGCAAGTTAGTGGATCTCCCAGTGTTTCCAATTCTTTATATATAAAATTGGAGTAAGAATTTTATATGTAGTATATCTACTTCATGAGGTTATGAAGATAAAATACACCACACCTATGGAATACTTAGAACAGGATAAACACACATAAGGGGCTCCTCAACACATTGGTAGTTATCCTTAAGTAAACACAACATCTCACAGACATGCATTTTACAATGTGTTTTGCAGAAATATATACAGAGTTGAGGAGTAGGGACTTCATGAATTTAGGTCCTCCTATAAAAACAAGATGTCTTGAGCCAGATGCTGGCAACTCACGCCTGTTATCCTAACAAATCAAGAGGCTGAGATCTGAGGATCCTGGAACAAAGGATTCCCTAGCCTAGGCAGATAAATCTGAACATTGCTCATCTCCAATTAACAACAACAACAACAAAAGCCAAATGTGGAGATGTGGCTCAAGTGGTAGAGTGAAAAGCCTTGAATGAAAAAATCAAGTGAGAGAGTGAGGCACTGAGTACACACCCCACTACTGGTACAAAAATAAATAAAAATAAAAATAAAGTCAAGCAAGGGAAAATAGCAGTGGAGTGGAAATTGTAAATCTCATCCTTAGAAGTTAACTCTCCCAAAATGTTGCTTCGGAACTGATTGTCCCCACATCTGCACTCCAGCCCAAAGAGAACTTGTTAAATTCGAGACTAGGTCAGCCACTTTTAAGTTCCAAGAAAACCAGAGAAATGTGACGTTCATCTTTTTACCATGTTTCCATCCTACTACCCACAGAAAACAACCACATAAATTTGCTTCACATTTTCCTCCACTGGCTCACCTCTGGGCAGAGGCCAATTTTCAGGAACAAGTTTGCCAAAGACTATTTTAGGACATCACTTTAACAAATGAAAAAGAAAGAAGGTTCTTTTTACTATGACCTACAGCATTGACTGCTGGAATTCTTTTCCATGCTTGCATGGTTACATGCATATGCGAAGATGCAGTTACACTTTGACTAAGTGCTATTTGATCCATTTGGAAAAAGCCTGTTCACTGGGATCCATTTGGAGTTTAACCACAGACGGAAGTTACCTCGACTTGGAAAACAGCTGGAAGAACCTTTAAGGAAATACTTCATAATGTTCCGTATAAGCCCCATTGGCATGAGAGATTCTGCGATGACTTTAATAATGGTTTCAAAAGCTACTCAGAAGACAAATGTGCTCCATATTCTCATTCCCTGCTGATTTCCTCCTGCCAAACAGAACAGGAAGACGGTCCTGGAGGAAGTTCTAAGACATGATAGAAATATTCTCACATTAGCCCCATGCTCTCCACTAACCTTCATACCAGTCGCTCATCTCCAGACTTGCAATGGGGAACTATACATCTCATGGTGGACAGGAAATGAAAAGATTTGAAGAACACAAAAAGAATCCCCTATGCAGAACTGTTGTGTGAATTACAATCCCCCAAAATCCTTTATGTGTCCACAAAGATACTATTAGAATCCAATCCCCAAAATGTCATTAAAATTCTGACATAGAAGGATCCATGACCTTGTCCTCAACTAGTATGACAGAAATGTGGTCCCCACCATGAGGAAGCATATTTGTCTCTTTAGTATTCAATCGATACTCTTATACATGGTATAGCTTAGAACATACTACACTATCAATTGTAGCTGCTATTGAAATAT
The DNA here is from genome assembly GCF_000151885.1 of Dipodomys ordii. Lineage (NCBI taxonomy): Eukaryota > Metazoa > Chordata > Mammalia > Rodentia > Heteromyidae > Dipodomys > Dipodomys ordii. The sequence continues at coordinate 799,543 of NW_012267242.1, read as the reverse complement.
ATATATACATATATATATATATGCAGTTGATAGATGTGTGTGTGTATATATATATATATATATGTATGTGTGTAATGTGTTTTCCCCAAGAAAACTGGGGAGAAACACCCACTCTCTCCTAGAGTCCAAAAAACTGCATTCTAGACAGCTATTCCGGAGCACAAAGAAAAAACAAAAGGATATCATCTATCAAGGGATTTTTTGTCTGCTTAGCCAGATACAATGGAGAGAAAAGTCAGATTCTGGGAGAACCATCAGTGCAAGAGATCATATTAGCTGCATAGATATGACACTGCTAGAAGAGAGTGCTGTTCACCATGGCCTCACAGGGGACCAAGCTTCTCAGTCCTCTGTATACCGTGCCAAGGGGAGCTGAGCATGCGGCAGGTGCTAATGCTGCAGCTTCTACAGCCAGGGATCCAGTGAAAACCACTCTGTAGTCAACAGAGTCCCACCCTCCACCCCCACACCAGGCTAGCCTTCTCAAAAGTTCACACAGGGGTATTTTTAGTTCTTAGTGCACAGAACAGTGCGTCTCAGGTGGTGGCAAGGCCACAGAAGTGTCCGAGAAAGGAGACAACCCAACCACACACAGCCCGATCATAACAAACCCACAGCCTCCTCTCTCAGAGCCCTGGTTCTTCATTGAGTCCCCCCCACCCAAAGCCCAGAGCATGAGTCCTGTCTGGAGGAAAGGCATTTAACCTCAATCAGTGAGCTCAGTGGAAAGTTTTACTACTTATCAGGACCAAAAGGAAAAATGATAGAAGAAACCATATGCTTTTGAAAGTAGCCTGCCTCTCAGTGCGAGCGAAGGGAGGTAGTGTGAGTGAATGGAGACCTGAGCTTAGATTGTAGATGCAGAGTGGTAGCATCTTTCAGGGATTCTGGTTATGCCAGCAAGAACCATTAAAGCCTGTCCCTCCCCAGCACTGGTCATGGCTTATGATGCCTCAGAGAACAGGGAAATAAAAGACAACTGTGACCCAAATCTTCCACCCTGAATAAGGACCAAAAACAACTCTCCAAATGAAGGCACCTGGAACACCCAGGTGCCGAAAGGCCACAGCTAATGGGGCCAAAGCTGTGGTTTCTTCTTACAAGAAGGCCAAGAAGAGGTAGACAAAGAAAGCCCTGTGCCCCAGCCACAAGCAGATGTCACACCAATGAAGCCTATGGTCACACAGGAGATGAGACACACACCGAGGGAGAGGACTCAGAGCTCACTCTGCCTCATTCTGAGCAAAATGCAAAGAACCCATCCTGCAGACATTGGATAAGTCATGCTCTGCAGAGAAAGACAAGGCCTCCTATCCGCCCATACCTGATATCAAAACACAGGAAGCCAAATATGTAAACTGAATATCCTTCCAACCATAGCTCCAAAGCTTCCTTTGTAGGTGCCTGTCCTGACACCAGCATGGCCAATGTTGCATGCTCGTTGGTCCCAAGCATCCATTGCAGCCAGCCCAGCCCCAACACCATCTCAGGCATAGCTGAATGACTGGTGTCTGACTTCCCCTCTAACTTCTCACTGAACTGTGTGAGTCCCTATAAAGGAAGGGGTGCTATATCCTAATCCTTTCCACCAGAACCAGCTTGAAATAGTTTCAAAAGAAGACATTTGCTGGATGACCAGACGTGGCCTCTGACCTTGAGAAGTGTGGAATTTGAAGACAATCACCTCCTTCCTTGAACACTCTGGAGGCCCCTCCTCCAGCAGACAACACCAACAGCCACCAAGCACTGGGCTCTCATCACATGAAAGCATAATCTTGAATGACTCTGCTTATCACACATCCTCCACGATGCCAACAAGCCAGAGCACCATCCCCATTGCCCAACCAAGAGCCAGGCTCAAAGACATGAAGTCCCTGGCGTGAGTGTATAGATCTTTAGAGTAGCAAAACTATAATTCACCCAAGGGCTCTTAAATACTTCAAATACAGTCAGCCCTCCATATTTTGAAGGCTCCTTATCCATGGATATATATCCAAACATAAAAGAACTGCACCTATACTAAACATGCACAGACATTTTTTTTCCTTATCATCATTCCCTGAACAGTACAATTATTTATTTAGCATCTGCATTGTATTAAGTCTTATAAGACCTTTATAGAATAGTTAAATTATATGAGAAGATCTATGTAGGTTGTAGATATCTCCAATGCCATTTTATGTAATAGGCAGATTTTGGAATTCTCGAGCAAGTCCCAAAACCAGTCCTCTTAAAGATCTTTAGTGCTACCTCCTCAGACAGAAGAAGGCTGAGTGAGCTCGAAGCAATAAGCAAACTAAATGGTGAGACATGGCCATACTGGGGAGCAACCATCCAACTGCTTGGGGGCCACACATAAGCCATATCTAAGCCCCATTTAACACCGGACTTTGCACGTGTGAATGTACCATTTAGTCTGCACATTCCTGAGCTTTCTATACATGGAATCCCATCTGATTTCTTGTATTTGCACATGGTTATGACTCAGACATTCATCCATGCTGATCATTATTGGCTGGAAATCATTCTACTTCATGAAATAAATACTCTATAATTCATCCATTTTCATGTAATAGACATTTGAGTTGCTACTGAATCTTTCTATGATGAACACCACTGCAGTGAACATGCTAGTTCATATCCCCTGAAGAGTCTCCAAGGAGTAGGTCAGGATTAGCACTGGTAGCTATGGGTGGTCACCTCTGATTTTACTAGGTAATACATTCCAGGGGAAAGGAAGCCAATTGATACTCCCTTGCTCTGGGTAAGATAGCAATATTTGGTATCTTTAGGGTATTTTGGTTTGGTTTTGCAAAACTAGAAAAGTATCAATGATCGATTATGGTAGTTCTAGGATGTATTTGTTGATTATTAATGAATTTGAACATTTTTCCCCTAAACTTAGGGGTGTTAAATCATTTGCCTGCCGGGTGCTGGTGACTCATGCCTGTAATCCTAGCCTGTAATCTCAGGAGGCTGAGATCAGAGTCCATGAGACTCTGATCTTCAATAAACCACCAGAAAACTGGAAGTGGTGCTGTGGCTCAAGCGGTAGAGCGCTCGCCTTAAGCTGAAGAGCTGAGGCCTAGAGTTCAAGCTCCACGACCGACAAAAAAAAAAAAATCATTTGCCTATGGGCAGAAGAGCTTTATGTTGGAAGAAAAATGCTAAATTTCTAGAAAATCAGAAACTTTGAAAAGAAAATTAAGCAGAAATGTGTGGAAGGAAATAAACATTAAAATGATAGTTGAGGTAAATATACCCGTTTCCAGTTTTGAAATAATTTTTAAATGTATTATTATTAGGTCTGCTCAGAAAAGTTACATTAAATTTTTTAAATATATTCATATCTGATAGCATCTAATATTTTATTAAGCTGCCACTTTAGAAAACAAGATCCAGCACTTGGATATAAAAAGGCAATCAATAGTTTATTTAAAGAAAGGTAGCACAATAGAAAGACTTCCTTCTTCCAGGATGAAAAGTAAGCTCAGAAATTAACAACCCTCAGAAGAGAGCTGAAAAATAAATGGCCCAAGTTACGTGCACCTCTCCAGTGACATCTCGTTCCTTAGTCTTACTTCCTGCTCTCTTGCCCCAGGGGCTTCTGGTTTCTCCATTTCCATAAGCCTCTGGAAAGAACCAACATGTTTCTTGTGTTGACTTCCAAGTAAGTTCAGTTGCATTTTGTTTTCACTTGGTACATTTCAGGCACAGACTTACTTTTTCACATTAGGAATTAACAGAAGCAAGAAGAAACTATCAGAGGATCCTGGACAAAAGCTAGCTCCTAGATACACAGCCATCTTCCTGGCAAGTTCTCAGGCCCCGTGGGAGCTAATTCTGAGAAGAGGTCACAATTCAACCTTCTGTGAAATCACTTTGCAAATATCCACTTTTTTACACATGTATATATTTATCTTTATATTTATTCATATGTATATTTATACAAAAATACCAATAGTAGCAGCATGTTATATATCAATAGCAGAAACTACTTTTCCAGGTTGTGCAGTCATCTGAACAAAATTAGAGACATCTGGCATACTCCATTGATAAAAAGAAAAAAAGATTTAAGAAGAAAAAAAACCAAAACCCTAGAAAAATTCAAGATTCTGTTACTGTGGTGGTACTTGGTATCATTTCTTTTATTAGCTCCTCAATCATCATCTAAAAGGAAAATATTCTTGAGTAACACCATTAAAAACAGCTCGGATAAGCACAGTCACCACTACGTCGCAGAGGTATGATACAGTACTATCCTATAACACTAAAGGACACAATTAAAAGGCATTACTGAGATTTGATTCTACTTTTCCAGCAGAGAACCCAAAGAATGGTATGACACAGCTCTGGAAAGAGATGCACTTTCGGGGCTGGGAAGGTGGCTCAGTGGTAGAGTGCTTGCCTTGCATGCATGAGGCCCTGGGTTCGATTCCTCAGCACCACATAAGCAAAAAAAAAAAAAAAAAAAGGCCAGAAGTGGCAGTGTGGGTTAAGTGGTAGAGCACTAGCCTTAAGCTGAAGAGCTGAGGGACAGCACCCAGGCCCAGAGTTCAAGCACCACAACAGACCAAAAAAAAAAAAAAATGCACTTTCTTAGACAGGATTTCCCATCAGCAACATATTCTGAGTATTTACTCTCTTCATGAACATCAGCTTCATTGAAAAGAAGGGACGGGGAGCAGGAAGAAAAAAGCAAATTTCTACTTCAATGAATCCATTACTGTCTTGCCCAGGCTGAGGTAAGAGAATAAAAAACACTACGGGAATTCGGCCCTCAAACAGCCACAGTAGCCTACATGATTAAAATTATCCCTAAATCCAAACAAAACTATTCCTGTTCTTCTAAACTTGTGAACAAAAAAAACCCACATAATTTCTCTCTACCAGATTGTTTGACCAGGGATGACCTTAGAGTAAACCTTTAGAAGTTACTGTCACGCTAAAATTGTCATATTTTTCAATGGCTTAAACAAGAACCTGAATAAAGGATGAACATGTAAGACACCTCCATCTTAAATTCCTGTCGACCACTGCCAACTTTTGTCAGGTTCCCAAGGCTAATAGTTATGCTAAGAACTCTCTTTTCTTAAAGGGAAATGCCACATGGACTCATACCTTCCTTACGAGCAGCATGGCCAACTGAGACACTGTCATATGCCCAAGGAAAAGCCACAGCAGCCTCTGCTTTCCCCATTCCATCCAGAAGCTCCATTCAAAATCAGTCGGGTCCTAAAAAAGATCAAAACAAGAACTGATATTATCAGAGGGATTTGAGTATTTGTCTGAGATGGAACACAAGCCCCACTAAATAGCACAGCTAGAAATGAGGCAGATGTGACGCTAACTTCTGTAAAAATAGCATATAACCATTTCTAGTCTTTCCTCCCAACATACCCAGAACTCCTCCCTCCAGCTGGTCTGGTCTCCCTGCCATTTCCCAAGCCCACTCTGTACTTTCTGTGTAGCTGTGTCTTCCCTAAAGTGGATTTCTCCAGGGTCCTACATGGGATAGAAAATATCCTTATTCCATTTTGTAAAAGATGGAACAAGGCTGAAAGGCATCAACTGATTTCCCCAAGGTAACGGATGGTACGAGCACTGAACTGGAGATATCTGTTAGATACCAAAACCTGTTCTTTTCACTTCAATAAGAAGAGAAATGCAAGTTGGATATTAATGATATCACTTAAAGGTAAATCCTGTTCATTACTTTTAAGTAAGCAACAGGATAATTATATGGATTGAGAAATTAACAAATTTGCATATAGATTTATGGTGAAAGAATGACAGGTGCACCTCCTGTCCCCTGGGTGAAGCCCTGTATCCATGGAGTGTTTTTTGCCTATATTGGTACCAGACGCCATGGCTGTGTGAGGCTCTGGCTGGGGAAGGCAGGAGTGGACATCACGGCACCCGGAGACCCTCACCTCACAGCCCTGGTTTCTCAGAAGTGCCAGAAATGGTCAGGGCAGCCAAGTTGAGCACAGAGAGCAGAAACACAGACAGGAGCTACCCTTAAGTGGGTAATGCGAGCTTAGCCAATTGAACAGTTTGGTACCGCCATGACTAAATCAGAATTTTCCACCAGAATTGTGTGGGAGAGGAAGGCATCTTCCAATGACAACTGACAGGGAACATCTTACCAATCTCTGCAAATGCAACTTGTAGCCACTTAAATGGATTTAGAGGGAGGGAAAAAATGCTTTCTGATTCTGAGAATGAAGGGACAATTTCATACTAGCTACAAATGTTTGTTTTCCGGAGAATATACGTGTGTGTATGTGTGTGCCCAATGTTGATTCATACCAGACTATAAGAATAGAGGAAGTAAGCCAAACAGCCAAATCTTAGAGATTTAGCATGGATTTACATACACACATACACACACACACACACACACACACACACACACACACACACACACACCACCACCACCACCACCACCACCACCAATCTATCTACATCCTAGCCATCATTACCTTGAACATGATGCATAACCTTCAGCCCCAGAACCATCATCATCTTCGTCACTACTGAATGTTCTGAGTACCTACACATAAGAATTTACTGGACTGGATAAGTTAACAAAGATGGTTGTTACTTCTGAGCCATGTGATCAGCAACCAGGCAACACTGAGAAGTCTGAGGTCTGGGGAATTCAGATTTTCTGGGCCTGGTGTTTTTCAACTGCCTCTCTCCCTACACAGAGCAGTGTTTTATTCCAGACGATGTGGGAACCCATAAAAGAATTCTTCATCCTTAAGGAACTAGAAGTCTACAAGACCCACAGTCCCCACTCCACCTCATCCACAATTAAGATGATCTGAAAACCATGAACAAGGGAGGGAGGGAGCAGCAAGGCAATCTCTCTACAGAGAGAGACCAGTCTTTCCTTATCCTACTCTCACTGACCAAAGCCACAACCTCAGAACAATCCTGAACATGGTGGGGGTTTTTGTTTAGTTCATGGGTTTGATCATCTAGAGCCATTTTGGGTTCACAGAAGAACTGAGCACACAGTACTGAGTTCCCATACACCTCTCCTTTCACATGCACCCTCCTCCACTGGCATCATCCCCTACCATCCCCTACTAGTACCATTGTTCTAATTAGGATCAAACATCGTCACCCAGCATCCAAAGTTTACAGTGGGGCTCATAATTGGTCAGGACACTCATGAATTTAGATAAATATAAATATATGTGTGTATGTATATATACATATATATATCACAGTATCATACGGGTGGTTTTACTAATCTAAAAATCTTTCTTTGGCTCCACCTGCTCATGTCTCTCTCCCTACCAGCTACTGCCTCAATAATTTTGCCTCTTCCAGAATGTTCCATAGTTGGAATAAAACAGTTTTGTTTTTGAACTTCACGTTACAAAAGAGTTAACTGGGAGACTGGGAAAGCAAAGCATTTGTCCATAGTGAACCAAGGGCATAGCTGGGCATCAAAGAGGAAAGAGTTCCCTGAGATGTTTCTAAATGCACCAGCCCTTTTCCTTGGGGCCTCTGCCCCACACCACCACCTTCTAACTAAACTATCTCCAACCAAGAGGGTGTGTTACCAAGGCCTCTTAACCACGAAACCAGCCCAACCGCATGCACAAAGTAAGTGTTCAATGGACAGTACAATTTGAATGTCCAGTCGGGTGTGGACCCTTCTCGACCACACTGTAAGCCACTCTCTTCAATATTAGGACTTTTATTATAGTTAATTCACATGCCTATACTTTCTCTCTAGGAGAAAAAAATGGTTCCCTAAGAGCAAGACCCTCCACTGAAATCTGTACTACAGAAACCATCTATTCAGAGAGCCTTTACAACTGGTGGGCAGGAGAGCAAAGGAGTAAAAAAAAAAAATAGCAAACAACTTAAGTTCTCTCCATATTTTTACTTCTGGTTTAAACTTGGAAAAGTCACTTAACTATCTGACTCTGAGACTCCTTGTTTGTAAAGTCAAGAGCCAAAGTAGCATGATGTCTAATATCCCTCCCAGTGAGTGCAAATAAGAGTGTCCAGCTAAAGGAAAGAAATACTAAGAGAGTACTGTGCTCATCCACTCTTGGATTGAGTCCTGGCTAAGAGAAAGGTGATGACTGCCCTAAAAGTTAAAAGAAAAAAAATTCCTGGCAAATGAAGATTTAGGCTGCCAACTCACTGCTGAGTAAACATTTCCTCCTTCTAGCCCTGAATTCTCATCAGCCTTAAGCCTGTCCAGATCCACGCTCTTACTCACAACCCCTTGCCTGGGTACCTCTCATGACAGGCAGACAGACCTGATTCTGGGTTTTCTCTTGTATTCCCTCCAGACAACTCTAAAGAAGCCACAGGCTTGAAGCCTATTTTCCAGCTGAAAACAATAAACCTGTGGCTAAAAAGCTGAGGTCAACTAAATTAAAATAGTGTACAAGTGCCAATGTCAGGCAAAATCCCAAAGCACCCATTAAAATGCCCCAAGTAGAGAAACTCACCCTGACCCACAACAGTTACGCCAAGGACATTACTCAACTGGATTCCCCACAATGCACCATGTCCTTTCTAGTGAGCTCAGGTCAGAGTATGGCGCTACTCTAGGTAGAGGTGGCACTATAGATCGTTCCTATTGGCTAGAAACCTCGACAATTACAGATTCTAGGAAAAGTCATAGAAGAGTCTCACCCACAGCACACCAACGAATCATTAACCAAAAATACCCTGGAGTCTCTACAAGTCTTGTTTCTAGCCATACTCTAGGCGCTAGACCCAATCTGAGGAACATTTTCTACCTAGTGAAACATTCCTTCCACTCTGTCCCTCTTCACACCACCAAAGTAATCATTTTTTTTCGTTGGTTGTGGGGCCTGAACTCTGGGCCTGGGCGCTGTCCCTCAGCTCTTCAGCTCAAGGCTAGTGCTCTACCACTTGAGCCACATTTCTGATTTTCTGGTGGTTTACTGGCAAGGAGTTTCACGGCTTTTCCTGCCTGGGCTGGCTTTGAACCGTGATCCTCAGATCTCAGCCCCCTGAGTAGCTAGGATTACAGGCGTGAGCCACTAGCACCCAGCCAGATCATGCCACTCAAGCCATCTGTCCACAGTGTGGATTCGTGCTCCTTGCCTATGCTTCCACATTATGCCGCAGCTACCTTCAGGCTGGCCACTTCCCACATTGTACTTTGGTACAGGTAACTGAGCTATGGATTCCTTCCTATTTGGTCTACACATATGTTTAGCATTGTGCCCGGCAATAATTCAGCATATAGTAGTCAACAAACCCTGTGTGAAAAGTAGAAAGATTACACAATGGTCTTATCCATTTTTAAGATACTGGTTTAAATGCAGTCCTCTAACATGGAAGAAATGATGTCATTGTAAGAATAACAAGCTGGGTGTCAGTGGCTCCTGCCCGTCATCTAGCTACTTAGGAGGCTGAGATCTGAGGATCACGATTTGAAGCTAGCTCTGGCAGGCAAGTCCTGTGAGACTCTTGTCTCCAATTAACCACCAGAAAGCCAGAAGTGGCACTGTAGCTCAAAATGGTAGAGTGCTAGCCTTGAGCTGAAAAGCTCAGGGGCAGCGCCCCAGGCCCCGAATCCAAGTGGCAGGACCAACAACCAAGAACAAGCTAAAACATAGAAAACAATTGCAATAGTGCCTGGCATATATGAAACATAATGTATGTATCTGTCAGGTAAATACATGGGCAAACAACAAACTGTGTGTTGCTTTGATAATCCCAGAAACGCAAATCCAGGAGTTTCCATTCTCAAATGTTTGCTGGAGGCAGATAGCTGTGGGTAAGAGAGTTGAGCTGTTCAAGCTCCCAACCCAGTCAAAAGAAAGGAAAGAAGTATAGTGAATGTATGGTTGAACAAAGGGGAATATCACATTCAATAAAGCTATCACCTCTGCGATGTCACAGAAAAGCAGCCATCTTAATCTTTCCTCAAGACCATGTATCTGCATTGGCTCTGCTGCCAATGGGCTCCGCCATTACTATTCCACTCTTCCCTACAAGACTTTCTATAAGTCTGATGATACAAGAACTACATATCCCAGAATTCCTTGCAGCTCATGTGTCTGCAAATGGCCAAGCTTCTGGAAGAATGGTGTCTATGCTGGGGATTCCAGGGTCTTCTTGCTTCTTACTGTGGCAGCATTTGGGAATGTACCCTAGCACCAGGTTCCCAAGCCAAGATCTGTGTAAATACAGTGCAGCTTAATTTGCCTCTTGACTCTGGAAACTCACTTCTTGTTACTCCTGAAGCCCTTTCAATTATCCTGATATATCTGTAAATCCTTGCGATCATTTTCTTTGTTTTTAAAATGATGGATAGATTCTATTGTTGACTGCAATGAAGCCATAATTAACACACTGTAGGAGAAATATTTTCTTCTGATTGGAATTCAGCTCTAACTTATCATAATAATTCACACTGAAGAATATTATTCTGAAATAAATCTATCCCATGAAGCAAACACCAGCTAGGGAAATCCAATGAATGGAGAATGCAGGCAATGAGTGTTTATGACAGACACTTTCAAAAAACACTTTTCTTTTTGTACTTTTAAGACAAAATAGAAAATTACATACTCACCAGTCTGTATTTTTCATTATGCATTTTATTCATGTCTTTCCATGGAAAAACAGCAGGGAAATGAATGTATTTTCCACCTTCCTTACCCTCATAGCTAACACATTGCAAAAAACACAACATAGCACAGATACTAGACATTTTGTGTAAACACATCACAAATAGCATTACTTGCTTATTGTGTACTTGGAGATGATACTGAATTCCTAATACCACTGAGTAACCATTTCTCTATGATCAGAGAGAACCTTTATAAGGTTCTTGAAGTTATAAGAGTTTCCCTGCACATTCAAAGGCAGCAAGCTCACCTTAATGCCCTAAAAATCCCCAGACAAGGAACACAAAAGAAGACTAATTCTGCAGGAATTCTGCACAGAAGGGACACTGCTCTCTGGATGAACTCGAGTGGATGATTCATTGAGCAATTACTGGAAGAGTTTTCTTTTTCTTTCAACAGCTGTTTTGCTACTTCTAAACTAATGTGAGCTAAATCATCTGTGTGCTCACAATTTCCAGAGACCACGGTCTCTCCCAACCAAAATTCCTTAAAGATCAAATGGTCCCACTCATAAAACTTTTTTTTTTTCTATAAATAGCAAAGTCTATGCTGGCACATCTTTCGCATGCTGCACAGGTGAGGTCTTCTGTGACCAGGCTGGGAAGCACCAACAGTACCATGTGTGCACCGTAGCGCCTCCGCATGGCCTTCCCCCTCTACTGCAAGCAAATGAGTCCAGTGGTAGAGGGAAAATGTTTTATGAAAGAGGAGAGAAGTATCTTGAGAAGCCTTCATCAAATGACGAGGTCCTAATTAAGGTAGGCAAAGTCTTTGAAAAGCTTCAACCCAACTGCCATCCTAAACTGTGAGCATCCGTTCATTATATCTCCCTCCCCCACCTACGTCTCTGAAGTCACTCTAGGCTACGCATGGCTACAGAGATACTCGGTTTAACGTGGATAGACTTCACATGGGTAGACCTGTCTCCCCTTCATCCTAAAAGTAACAGAGAAGAAATCTAGATTCATCCATTTTCTACTACTGAGAAAATAGGCCTAAGACTGGGTGCTTCATAAAGAAAATAGGTTTATAGTTTTATTTAGGCCAGAGTTCTGGATATTCAACATCATTGTGCTAGTTTGGGTGAGGACATTGTGGTGGATGGCATCATGGCAGAAGAATATGTCAGAGAAATAGAGACAGACACACAGACAGACAGAGAAATCACATGATAACGCAGGAAGCCAAAACAAGTCCAGATCCCAGAAAACCAATTCAATCCCTACTATGGGCTCACCCCAGTGATTGGACAACCTCCCACAAGGGTCTACTCTGACAGCTCATACCACCTTTTAACCATCAGCACACTGGGCACCAACGATAGTCAAGTCATAGTCACACCTTGGAAGGATCAAGTGTTACAAAGAAACATTAAATGCCACTATGAAATCCAATGACACAAAATATATTCTCTTCCCCACACTTCTCAGACTGGAAAAACACTAGCCATGTTTTCTACAAGTATATAGAGGAAAAAGGGAGCAATGAGTCCAGCTGATAAATAAGTCAGAGATTATGATTAAAAAATGTAAAAGAAAGGACTAACCAGAAAACAAGTTACACAAACGTATGACTTCTGTCTACAAGGTATGTTAATAAATCATACAGCCCATTAATGTCAGCTCTCCAGCATACCACAAAGAGAAAGATGTCACAATAAAAACCAAGAATAAAAGTGTCTCCAGCCCTTTGGGCACCACACCCTCTAACGCAGCCCTCATTCTCAGAGAATCTGGGTTGTCCTCAGAAAGTCTTTGCACACTCACAAAAGCTACTAATACACTAGTCAACTAGGATACCAGATGGAACCCCAAAGTGGTGGAGGTACCCAGAACAGAAGGCCAATTTTAAACAGCATGATAAAATAGAAAGAAAGAAGGAAGGAAGGAAGGAAGGAAGGAAGAAATGCAAAGTTAAGGGTTTTGTCATCCATCTAGGGAAATACGGGAGAATTCATCATGCTAGTTACCACCTTTCTCCTTGAATGCTACCTGCTGTATGAAGGGGGAAACAGGAATGGGAAGGGATGGGAAAATTCTCCCACATGCCTCCTCTGCCCATCAGCTGCCCAAGCTATCCAAGAGACCCGACCTCCAACAGCATTTCTGGGCATGCCCAGTGCGATGGCTTAGAGATGATATAAGTGAGTGTGGCAATGTTGAGAAATGCCTGAACGTATAAAATATGAGCCCTAGGAGGAGGTAGCTTCCTGGCAGGTATCACCTTCCCAAGAGGTTAACAGAGGTTCTCACAGAAGCCTGATTAGTTCTCTGGAGAGCGGGTTATTATGGCACGCAGCTATCTATCTCATGGCCTGGCCTCTCCTGCATACAGCCAGTTCCCACTGCATTTCTTCAACGTGCTTGGATGCAGCTAAAGGTGGAGCTACCAGTCTTGTACTTTCGGCCCCTAAAACCCTCAAACTGTTCTTTTCCAAGACTAAGCTTGGGGTATGTTGTTAAAACATCAGGAAGCAGATGAATACAGTCAGCCTTCTTGGGAGGCTGAGGGAGTAGGGAGGCTGGGGACAGAACAAATGGGATCTAGACCAAGGAGCTGTTCATCTTCAGAATGCATTGTCCTCTCTTTCCTCTGACTGCTTCAACCATCTCACTTCAGAAATGAATTGTGTGTTGATAAAATAGTTATCTTTGTTGTTATGCCTAAAGCTCACTTTAACACAATTCGACATGCTGGCTTCTGGTTCTGGACAAGATCCAGAAGGCACATTTCTCTCTCTCTCTCCCACTAAGGAACAGCTCAAATCCATGGGTGCTGTATAACAGCAGTCACCATCTGACTCAAAGGTGGAAGGAGAGCACTGTTTGGCGAAGGGGTCCAGGACTTAAGGAACAGCAGCAAGCAAAATTAACACAACTGACTGGATGGGATTAGCAGCAGAGGCACGTGACCAGGGAAGACACTGTTAAACTGAGAGCACAACAGAAATTACTGTTTGAACCACAAAGAGAAAAAATGACCCAAAACAAGAAACTTCTGAGAACTATGGTACAACAGCAAAAGATCTAATAGATGTGTTACTGAATTTTCTAGAAAGAATAAGAGGAGGAAAAGCTAAAAAGCTCTGTAAAGAAATAATGGCAAAACAAAAGTTTCCAAATTTAGCAAAATTCATATAAACATACAGATTCTGGAAGCGGCATGAATCCCAACCAAATTAAACACACTCATTAAAAGATAATGACGAGGAAAAGGGCGGTATGGATAAAGACACATAGTAAATTGACATGTTGAGTTGAAAACCTCTTTATGCAACTACCTAAGCATAACAAAAGATATTTTTAAAAATTTTTTAAAGAAAGACAAAAGCCCAACATCAGTGGTTCATGCCTGTAATCTTAGATAGTCAGGAGGCTGAGACCTGAGGACTCTTGATCAAAGCCAGCTCAGGCAGGAAAGTCCAATTAACTACTAAAAATCCAGACATTGATGTGGAGCTCAAAGTAGTACAGTGCTAACCTTAAGTACAAAAGTCAGTGCCCAGACCCAGAGTACAAGCCCTAGAACTGGCACTCATGGACACGTGGGCACACACACATATGCATGCACACATGCACACACACAAAGACAAAAATGAGTAGAATGGATGGTTAAGAAATGATTCATTGCTATGATATCTGTAAGACCTTCACTTCAATGTAACAGCAGGGGAAGGCTGAAGTAAAGGATGGACAATGATATACTACATTTACATTGATCAAAACAAAAAGGAGAGGCTGTGCTGAAATCAGATGAAGTCGACTTTAGAGAAAGCAACTGCCTGGGCTGAAAATAATCAGTACATAATAACAGAGGAGACAATTTGCACATAGCTAAGAATCCTAGCTATGTGCATAACCTACATAAACACTGTACACATGTGGAGTTGGGGATGAGGAAGGGAGACAATCTGTCTGTGGACGGCACCCATGTCAAATGCCTGGATTTAAGAGCTCCTTATAATTACTTAAGATTCAACCATAGAGAAGAATGAAATCATGTTATTTGCAGAAAAAAAATGAATAGAACCTGAAATCGTGTTACACCCAAATACACCAGACTGAGAAAGACAAAGTATCACAGGTTCTCTCTCATATGCAGAATCTAGACTCCCCCCCCCCAAAAAAAAATGATGAGAACTGGTCAGGGGTGGGAAGCATGGAAAGAAGGAAGGGGAAGTTGATGGGGGAATGAATACTTCTTATATGTGTTTGAAAATAGAATCATGGAACTCATTAAAATATTATTAAAAAAGCATAAAATGGAGAAAACAAAAAGGCAATATCGGGACTAAATTTGATCAAAAGTACATGTATGGGAATATTTCAATGAAAGTCCAATTCATATATACACTAATAAAATCCCCCACTGGGGAACAAGATTGAGATCCATAGAATTTCTCTGAGCTATTGTTGCAACTTTCCATAAGAACATCCTTATTTCAATATAAAATACCTTTTTTAAAAAGCAACAGGAATATTACTCGAAATCTTAAGATACAAAAAGGATACCAGTTTCCATGGTTCAACCACAAGGCTTAGAACTCAGCAACACAGACCTCGCTTCGCCCCCTAGTGGTGGCTCAGTGCACTCATTGCCAACGCTGAGGCGTTTGTGGAATCTCAAAGTGGATGACTCAGGCTTTCATTTGCATACCCATAGTCCCCTGTAAGTCTTTTCAAGCTTAGTTCTAAAATTTTTCCTTAACTCAATATATTTCCCATGATGAGAAGTTTATTTATTGAATTCCAGATACAAACAACTTTACTTAGAAAGCAGTTTTTCAAGATTTAAAACAAAAAGAACACACCATGTGTGAAGTAGGAGTTGCAGTTACTGGCATAAGGAATTACACGCCACCCAGAGTATACTCTGGTTTCTCTTCAGATCGCATAAATCTTTCGCCTTTTACTAAAGATTTCCGTGGAGAGGAACAAAACTGAGTTTTTACTCAATTTTTTGAGGCCTTGCTATTGTAAGGCTAATTATAAGGTTGCAAAGTTAGATGTTACTATTCCTGCCCTCTTAGAGTTCTTCGTACTCATAAGCACTGTGTGTGAAAACAAGGCTCTACTGTACAAAGAAGTCTTCCAGGTACTGCTTTATAAAGTGTGTAGTGTGTGTCTATGTGTAGAAGAAGACCTCACCTAGGTTACTCCATGAAGTCTGGCAGCAGAACTGTAATAGGCAAACCTTCAACCACCTCAAACTGTCTAGAAGCTACTGTCAAGTCCAACGAAGGTTTCAGCCATCCTGCCCCCTTGCCATTTCTTTCCTCCAAACCACCATCAGCCTGCAGCCCTCCCCCCGACCCAGCTGCCATCTCCCCTGTGTTTCATGATCTGACTCTTATCTTTAACTGCTGCTTCTAATTTCTTTCCCGCAGACTTATCAACTGTCATGTCACCATTTTAAGAGGTAATAACCTTTTTAAAAATGCTGACAGGCACCACTTTCAGGGAGCTGTACTGAGAGAAGAAAATGTCCCCTCCCTCCCTTCCACTTGCCCAAGCCTCCCTTCAAATGTCAGCTCCAAAGTGAAGAATTCAGCTCGCCCTATTTTGAAATAAACTCTGTCCCCTTCTCTCTAATGCAACCTGTGGAGGGAGCACTTGTATAGGGTCTGAGTGTTTACCTGTCCGTTTCATTTTACCTTCTGGAAGTTCCTAACATTGAGAGTACCCACGCAAGGAACTGCAAAAGGTATCCATCAAAAACCTATACCCCAGCTGTGGCTTTGACTTCAAAGAATCCTAATGCTAGAAATAGACATTTTAAAGCCAAGCACCGCAGCTCATGCCTGTAATCCTAGCGACTCTGAAGACTAAGGTTTATTCAAAGCTAGCCCAGAAAGAAAAGTCTATAGGACTCCTCTCTCTAATGAACCATCCAAAAGCCAGGGCTGAAGTTGGTAAAGCACCAGAGGAAAAAAAAAAAAAGCTAAGGAACAGCACCCAGGCCCTGAGCTTAAACCCCGGTAGCTGCACAAATAAGTAAATATTTTACCAATAAAAGGAGTGGTGTTCAACATGGGATCGGTTAAATATTTTCTCAGGCTGCCGCACACTCATAACAGTAAAGCAAATAAATCTGAGCCCAGCCCCCAAACCTGCAGAGAGAACAACCCCAAGTCAGACATTCCCTTTGGCCTATGTTGCTTCACTTAAGAAGATTCTGTTCCCAACCACCCTAGAAGAGTAGCTCTTCAGTGGGCAGAAATAAACCTTCCTACAATGCTTGCTAGAAAATCCTAAGAGAGGCAACATACCCAAGAAAGAGAGGAAGAAAGAGAGGAAGGGAGGGAGGGAGGGAGGGAGGGAGGGAGGGAGGGAAAGGAAAAGAAAGAAGAAGAAAGGAAGAAATAAGAAAGAGAAAGAAGATGAAGACGGAGGAGGAAGGGAGGAAAGAAGGAAGGAAGGAAGGAAGGAAGGAAGGAAGGGAAGGAAGGAAAGAAGGAAGGGAGAGAGAAAGAGGGAGATAGGGGAGGGAGGAAGAAAGGAAAAAGAAAGAAAGAAAGAGAGAGAGAGAAAGAAAGAAGATGATGACAGAGGAGGAGGAGGAAGGAAGGAAGGAAGGGGAAGGGAAGGAAGGAAAGGAAGGAAAGAAGGAAGGGAGAGAGAAAGAGGGAGATAGGGGAGGGAGGAAGAAAGGAAAAAGAAAGAAAGGAAGGAAGGATGGAAGGAAGGAAGAAAGGGAAAGAGAAAGAGAAGGAGGGAGGGGGAAGGATAAATGAAAAGAAAGAAAGTGAGAGAGACAAATGGGGGAGGGAGGGAGGAAGGGAAAGGAAAAGAAAGAGGAAGAAAGAAAAGGAAAATAAAGGATGAAAAGGAAGGAAGAAAAGGCAAAGAAATAAAGGAAGGAAGAGAAGGAAGAAGAGAAAGAGGGAAGGAGGGGGGAAAGGAAGGAAGGGGAAAGAAAGAAAGGAAAGAAGGAAAGGAGGAAGGGAGGAAGGGACGGAGGGAGGGAGAGAAAGGCAGCCAAGGATGAAAAGTGCTCCGGACTGGGGCTATGATTCTTCAGATGGAGGCCAGGCCCCGCCCTGCTCCCTTCCCCTGTTCTGAAGGAAGCTTTGCTTGGGTCACCATCTCCCTAATACAGCCGTCTCCACTGCCCATCCTGCCAGTTTCTGGAGCTCCTGGCAGGCCAGCCTCCACCTCCTAGAAGGCCGGGTACGCTTGCTCAGGTCCGGTCCGTCCCTTCCTGTGACAATAAATGTCAGCCTAGCCTTTCCTCCCATACATGCGCTCTCTCCCACCTCACCTTCAACGAAATCCCCACCTGCTCTGTTCCAGGCAAAGATACAGAGATGAGCGAGCATCTCCCAGCCCTGCTGGTGAGACTCGAGCCTGTGGAGGGCTGGGGGAGTGGAGGGGGGGAGGATAATACCAGAGGACGCAGAATGATCTGAAGCGCTGGGTCACAACCTGCACTGACACAAAGGGTCCCCCCCATCCTCTCCCCCCCTGGCTTCGTGGGTTGAAATTTAATCTCCACTGTGAGGTATTAAGAGGTGGAAATTAATCCAGCGATGGCGGATAGAGGTCCTGTCTTGGGGAATAATTAGGATTAAATGAGGTAATTAGGGGAGCGCTCCCAGGACTGAATCCCGGTGGCTTTATAAGAAGTGAGGCCAGGCAGAGGCAGATGAACACACACATGCGCACCGGCCCTGGCACGCCATGCCCTGCGCCACCCTGGCGCCCTGCCAGCAATGAGGTCATCACCACACAAGGCTCCACCATTTTGCACATCACAGCTGTACCCACAAAACGACTGCTTTATAAAATGCCTTGCCTACGGTATTTTGTTCTAGTCATGAAAAATACACAACATATCTTTGTGTCATTTAGATCAAACTGTGGCAGCTTCACATGATCTTTATTGTTAGTCTGTCCCCACTAGGAGAGAGACAGAGAGAGAGAAAGACAGACAGACAGAAAGACACACAAAGAGTAAGAGGAATACCTTATCCAACACAGAACACTGACCTCTTATAATAAACTGTTGCCGGTCAATCCCAAACAGCACTATTTACTACTTACAAAATAGTAAAATGAGATTTGAAACATGAAAAGCTTTATCACGTATCTACTTTGTACCTTCTTTAATCCTCCAAAAAGAGCGCTGGTCTCCAACTCAAACTCTTGGTACAGTTCCTCTTCATGTTCTGACAAGAAAAACAATGTGCATGAATTGTAAGTCTAAACAAAACTGGGTCACTTAAGCACAAAAGCCCTGAAAGAAATCCAAGGCACGCCAGGAAAATAGCCTGTGAAGTGGATGGCAGGTGGCAAACCTGCTGCTTGCCTGTCTTCCCGCTTCTCTCTGACCTAAGTCTTACTGACTTTTCTGTCAGGGACTGGGTTTGAACCACTACCCTCAGATCTCAGCATCTACAGTCGCTGGGATTATAGGCGGGTAGCACCAGCTTAGGTGATGAAAACATTTTACACAGACCATGCACACATGGACAGCGACTGTGGCTGCATTTGAATAATAAAATGGAATCAAATCATGGAGAAAAGTATGTGTATTGGCATACAATATATCTGCCTTTTCTCTATTTTACAGTACTGGAAATTGAACTTGCACATGCCAGGCAACTGCTCTACCACTTGAGCAACAACCTCAATCCTACAAAGGCTTTCAAACAAAGGATATAACAAAGTCTTCATCCAAAAGTATCTTTTGTTTGGGGGGGGGGGCGGGTCCAGTCGTGAGGCTTGAACTCTGGGCCTGGGAGCTGTCCCTCAGCTCTTCAGCTCCAGGCTAGCGCTCTACCACTTGAGCCACAGCGCCACTTCTGGCTTTTTTCTTTTTGCTTATGTGGTGCTGGGGAATCGAACCCAGGGCCTCAGGTATGCAAGGCAAGCGCTCTACCACTGAGCCACCTTCCCAGCCCCCAAAAAGCATCTTAATGGTGTACAATGAAGCACAGTAGGAGATACTAGCAATGAAGCAAGGTAAGACTAGCATGATGAAGGAGAAGATGCACATACCACCAAGAGGAAACTACAAGAGTACTTACCCGATACAGTAAGTAATGGGTGATATAGGGTTAATTCTCAGGCCTGGTTCACACAGTGCATGGTATAAAGTGTGTATGGGATAAGACAAAGGAAAATCAATACCTGTCAGCTCCAAAGCTAAGAGCTATAGCCTCTGAATCATCCCCTGAAAAGCAAGCGGGGGTGGGGGTGCAGGGTGGGTGGGTAGTGTCATGAAAACATGATCACAAGACGACGCTGGTTTCAGAGTAGAATGGAGACAAAGTGACGCACACCAGACACAAGCAGTAGCCCCAGTCTCAGTCCCCATTCAGGAAGGGGAGGGGGAAACCCTCCCAGCCCTAAGTGTGTATGCAGCCGCAATAAAGCTGGCATTGGAGGCCAGACTTCCTGAAGCTGGACTGCAGCTCCCTCTAGTGGGAAAAATGTGCTTGCTGCCTCCTACAGCCCGAGAGAAGGGCAAAGTTCAGCCAAGGGTCCATCTAGGGACCTAAGGGCCAACGTCCTTCCTCAGCTGGAAAAGCTCTCCAGTGCACCTGGGAAACTCATTACGAGAACCTGCTCAGCACTGTCTAGGACAGATCCAATCAATACACACACACACACACATTACTTTCTAAGAGCAACAAAGGGGAAAAAATGTAAGTGAAATAGATTTTCTTGTATTTTATTTCACTGAAATTTTGATTCCCAGAACCATACCCCTCCCCCAAGCCTCAGTGAAATAAAACACAGGAAGGTTTATTTCATTCTCTTTTTTTCCTTCTTTGTTTGTATATTCCTTCCCTGCCCCCTTACTGATTCTTTGTAATACAAAGTACATAGCATCTTTTCTGTACCTGTCCACTCAGGCCAGCCACATTTTAAATGTGGGGACAGTAGTCCCACTATTGGATAGCATAGTTCTAGACAAAAAAAAAAAAAAATCCTAGCTGGGTGTCTGTGGCTCACACCTGTAATCCTAGCTACCCAGGAGGCTGCAAACTGAGGATCGAGGTTCTCAAAGCCAGCCCAGGCGGGAAAATCCATGAGACTTTTATCTCCAATTAACCATCAGAAAACTGGAAGTGGTGCTGTGGCTCAAGTGGTAGAGCACTTACCTTGAACTGAAGAGCTAAGGGACAGCACCCAGGCCCAGAGTTCAAGTCCCATGACTGACAAAAAAAAAATCCTCCTTCACATTTTTAACAATGTTTGTGTATGTGAGCATGTCAGTCCTGAGGCTTGAACTCAAGGCCTGGACTCTATCACTTCAGCCACAGCTCCACTTTTGGCTCTGTGTGTGTGTGTGTGTGTGTGTGTGTGTGTGTGTGTGTGTGTGTGTGGACTAATTGGAAATAAAAGTGTCACAAACTTTCTTGCCTAGGCTGGCTTCAAACCACAATCCTTAGATCTCAGACTCCTGAGTAGACAGGATTACAGCCACCAGCGCCCAGATGCAGCTTTGACCATTCTTACAAATCATCTTTGTCTGCTGTCTTGGCACAAATGCTACGGACGGAACATAAACCTGCAACTGCAATATTCATAAACCCTTGGGACATCAATTGCCTTCAAGATTAAAACTGGATGAAAATTCACAGCCACAGAAATTAGTTGATACGGCATCAAAGCCGAGCACCTGCCACACCGCCATCTTCCCAGAAATTGTGACAGTCCTCACACCTCTCTGCCCAGGCAGGGAGCCTGGAATCCCCTTCAAGCCACACAGGGAAGATCCTGGGGCTGTGGAGCGCCAACTGTTCTTTCTCTAGTGCCCGGGTTCCATTCCCCAAATGTCAGCACTCAGCAAAACTGCCTGAGCGTATAGAAATGAAGTCATTCCCATGGATGAATCCTGATCATTAGTCAGCTGTTGATTTTTCCCCACCTCTAGCCGAAGGACACAGGAGGTCCTTATCTTACCTACTTAACAAGAAATTTCCATTTAATCACTGCCAATGATTAAAGGTGGCAAACCATTTACTTAAAGTCTCTAACTACAACATTTCGATGGGAAATTAGTTCTGGGGTGGGGGTGGAGGTAACTACAGTCTAATAATAATCAGGATAGAAGGATCACGTGCACACACACACACACACACACACAGACCCCTGGTCTGATACAAGCTTTTGTGGGGAAGAGTACATCCAATCGCAGAATGAGAGGCCCATTGTTTCTGCATTTGAAAACCTCCAATCCGCCCCAACTGATTCCCAAAGAACAGCAGGAGTCTAGAAAGACCTTGAACACATTCACATACATCCACCTTATAGTTCCTCCTCTAGGAATCCTTCTGAGAAAAAAAAACAACCAGGCACGGTACAACAGCACAAGTACATTCCTTACAAAACAAGTGAACTTAAATCTTCAACTCGTGAAGCTGGAATAATAAAGAAACAGAGCAAACTGCAGGAACAATAAGGGACGAAATAATAAGATGCAGGCAGAAATCAATGAATCAGAGAACAAAAAGAAACAATTGAGAAATCTAACAAAAGTCAAAGCTGAAAGGATGACTGAGATCACTGGCACAGTTGATCCAAGAAAGAAATAAGCATAAGGGAGGGAGAAGTGGAGAAACAGAACAAAGGAGGGAGAGGGGGAGGAGGGAGAGAATAGAAGTAAAATCTACAATAAGCATGGAGGGAGGCAGAGCAGCGAAAGTGAACAAAATTAAATAGAGAGGGGTGGGCACAGTGGCACATGCTTGTAACCCTAGATGCTCAATAGACGATTGTGTTTTGAAGTTAGCCTGGGCAAAAAAGTTAGTGAGACTATCTCAAGCCAGATATAGTGGTATGTATCTATAAGCCCAGTTGTGCAAGAGGTAGAGGGTAATGGTCTGAGGCTGGCCCAGGCAAAGCCCATGAAATCCTATCTGGAAAATAACAAGTAATAAAGGGCTCTGGACATGGCTCAAGTGGTAAAGTGGCTGCCTACTTAGCACGAGGCCCTGAGTTCAAACCCCTGTACTGCCAGAAAGAAAAAATATACACATTCAAACACACACATGAAAAGATAACTACATAAAGCAATAAGTAAATGAAAAAAATGTGCACCACAATATCCTAACCAATTGAAATGCTATATGAAAGGAGAAAGTCCTAGAAAGCTACAAATGGTCAGACAGGTACAAGAAGAAACAGAAGAGTTTAATATGAACCAGTAGGTGGTAAACTGATGCTCTCACAATGGCCTCCAATCCCCGATGGTGTTGTGTTAAAAACTGTGTTAAACTGAGCAGACCCACTTTGAAGGCAGAGATAGTCACGCTTTCCAAGTTTATTCTATAAAAGAATGGGGATGGGAATGTGGCTCTGTGGTAGAGGGTTTGCCTACCACGCATGAAGCCCTGGGTTTGATTCCTCAGTACCACAGACACAGAAAAAGGCAGAAGTGGTGCTGTGGCTCAAGTGGTAGAGTGCCAGCCTTGAGCAAAAGAAGCTCAGAGACAGTGTCCAGGCCCTGAGTTCAAACCCCAGGAAGGACTGGCAAAAAAAAAAAATACAAACTACTTGGTTCATCATATCTTTCCTTATGTTCAAGTAAGCAGAGACATGAAGACTTTTCTTTTTCTTTTTCTTTTTGCTTTTACTTTATTCCTGGGGTTTGTCAGGGCCTGCGCACTTTCCTTTATCTTTTTCTCTAAAGACTTTCTCTATCACCCGAGCCATACCTCCATGTCTGGCTTTTTGCTGGACAGCTGGAGATAAGAAACTCAGAGTCTTTCCTTCCTGGGTTGGCTTTGGACTGTGATCCTCAGATCTCAGGCTCCTGAGTAGGTAGCTAGGATTACAGGGTTGAGCCCCTAGCACCCAGCTAAAGACATCTTTCTACCTCTATTAACCCACAGGCATCCAGCCTTCAGCAGCCACGATGCTATAGACCAGCTATGCAACACAGCCGCCCACTCCCACCCTCATCCCCAGGAGGCCTACTCACAGGGTTGCGAGGGACAAAGTAGTATTTTGTTCAATCCCTGCTGTGAACTTTGTTGATAGATCCCACCCGACAAAGTTCAAATCAGTCAGCTGTCCCTGATGGAATTCTGCAACTGGGGATGGTGGGAAGAGTGGACAGGATGCTGCCTTGTGCCTGGGAAGACAAGCCAAGCAGACGCTCATCAGAGGCACTGTGCCTAGCCACACTGTGAGCTTTCTAGTATGTTCTAGGCACAGCATTTGGCTCTGGCATAAATGCCTGATGGAAGTTCACAGAAGAGACCATTTTCTCAGTGACTACTTCTTTCATGTAGGAAAGTAGCACTTTTCCTAGGAGGAAGTGAGACACGGATCCCAGAAGCTCCATACGAACGGTGAAGCACAATTTTGGCAGAGAGGAAATCCGGCTTCCAGGGGCTGAGCCGGTGAAAGGCTTAGAAGCAGCTATTTCCTGAGAGTCTCCTGAGAAACACTTTGGCACTGACCATGGAAGGAAAATCACAGGAATTAAAAAAAAAAAAGAAGAAGAAGAAGAAGAAGAAGCCTCAGGCTAAGGAATATTCCATCCTTCGCCAAATACCACCACAGCATCTGGGCCATCTGAGGAGCAGGAAAATCTGGGACTCTCCTCAGAGGGTCCTCCAGCCCAGCAATTACCACGGTACTGGAAGAAATAAAAGTACTGGCTCAGCAGAAAGAAACTTTTCCCACTTGAAAGTTTAATAGTAAAAGAGACAAAGGAATTTCATGTTTAAAACAAGCTGTGTTTGGGAAATATCATTAAACATGAGTGAGAGAATAGGAAGACGTATCAAGACCTGGATTCGACTTCTGCTTCACTGCTTCATTCCATGAGTGATCTTGGACAAGTAACATTTTTTTCAGCCTCACTGAGATGACATTTGCCAGGTCCCGCTGCCTCACGCTTGTAATCCCAGCTACTCGAGAGGCCAAGATATGAGGATCGCAGTTCCAACCCAGCCCCCGGGACACTCTTACCTCCAATCAAAAGTCAGAAATGAAGGTGCGGCTCAAATGGTAGAGTATCAGTTTTGAGATTTTTATTTTAAAGCCAAGCAAAAAACACCAGGCCCTGAATTCAAGCCCCAATACCAGCACACACATACACAGGAAGATGCCATCATGTGGCAGAGAGATTTCAGATTCAGCATCATTGATACCTTCTCTTCCTATAAATGCAATGGCTCAGCCTAAAAAGGAGGGCAGCATTTCCTCCCTTGGACTCTCTACTGGCCCCATGATTTGCTTTGACTAATACATGAAGCAGAAGTGACCCAAGCAAGCAACTCCCCCAGGCTGGGCTTGGAGCAATTCCTAACCTTTCAGGGCACTTGCTTCTTGGAAGGAGTTTTACTTGTGAGAAACATGAGCCATGTGGATGGAGATACCACTTTAGAGAGAACCACACTACTCCCAGCCTCCAGTGCAGCTCCCGGCACAGACTGCACCAAGTGCCAACCGTGCAAGTGAACCATCTTGGATGCTTTAGCTCCATCCAGCCACCAGAGAAGTGCAGCCCCAGCTGACAACTCGGGAAGCAGAACTGCCAGCTGAGCTGGGTCCAGAGACATGAAAAGCAAAACACCACAGAATGAAGCCCATTCACACAATTCCTCCCAGCAACCGGCTGGGGAAGAAAAATGATCAATAGGTGCAAAACGAGCATTTGATACAATCCAACACCCATTTGGATGGTTCCTTCTATGTGTCAACCTGACTGGGTTATAGGGTGCCCAGATTAAATATTATTTCTGGGTGTGTCTATAAGGGGGATTAGATGCAATTAGTTAGCACTGGAATCAGCAGACTGAGCAAGGTATTGCTCTCTCCAATGCAGGAAGACTTTGCCCAATCTTTTGAAGAGTTGCATGGAACAAACAGTAGAGAGAAGAAGAATTAGCTTCTTGTCTTTCCAACCTCATTACTTGAATCGGATCATCTCATTCCATCTTCTCTTGTCCTCACCTGGGATTTATACAATCTGATATCCTGCTTTTCAGACCTTCAGACTCAGACTGAATTATATCAGTATCTTTCCTGGGCTGTCCTAGCCTCATAATTGTATGAGCCCATTCTTCATAAATTTCTTTCTTTCCTATTTTTTTGCCAGTCCTGGGACTTGAACTCAGGACCTGGGTATTGTTCCTGAGCCTCTTTGTGCTCAAGGGTAGCACAGCACCACTTCCAGCTTTTTCTGAGTACTTTATTGGTGATAAGAGTCGCATAGACTTTTCTGCCCAGGCTGACTTCAAACTGTGATCCTCATATCTCAACCTCCTGAGTAGTTAGGATTACAGATGTGAGCCCTCAGCACCCAGCCTTAAGGATGGAGTTTAGCCCCAATACAAAAGACATGATGTATGAAGTAAAGAATAAATAAGCTAGTTTAAAAAAATCTACTAGACAATCATTTCCAAAATAACTAGCAAAAAAAAAAAAAGCAGAGCTGAAAGTATGGCTCAAGTGATGGAACCCAGGCTAAGAAAGCATAAGGTCTCAGTTCAAATCCCAGTACTGAAAAAGAAAATAAATCATTGTGAAAAAATGTAAATGCAAGCCACAAACTAGGGGGGAAAAACACTCATAAAAGATGTATCTGAAGCTATAATCCCAGTTACTGAGAAGACAGAGATCTGAGGATCCAAGTTCGAAGCCAACTCAGGCCAAAAAAGAAAAAAAAAGTCTGTGAAACTCTTATTTCCAAATAAGCAGCAGATATGGAAACGAGAGACTTTCCATTTTTTTACGATTTTGGTTTTTGATGATTCTGTCTTCTTTACTCTATGAATGGTGTATTCCAGTGTGCATCTTCGGAAGGGTTGGAGGAGGAGAAGGTACGGACTCACAGGGAAAAGGGTGAAAAGGTGCAGCAGTGGATGGAGCTCACTGGGGGCCGACAAAAGTGAACGATACAACTTGTGGGGAAAGACAGGAGGGAGCTGGGAGAGAGTGAGGGAACAGAAGACACTGTACAAAAGGAAACGAACTCATGACCTGCCTCACGTAATTGTAATCCCTCTGAACATCACTCTATAATAACAATAAATTAATAATAAAGATTTTTAAAGCCACAAGTGGAGGTGGGATTCAAGTGGTACAGCATCAGTTTTGAAGAAAAAAGCTAAGCCAGAGAACGAGGCTCTGAGTTCAAACCCTAGTATTGACATGCAGGCATGTGGCCCTTCTACCACACACACACACACACACACACACACACACACACACAATGTATCTCATAAAACACTGTTACTCAAAACATACAAAGAACACATAGGCTGGGAAGGTGGCTCAGTGGTAGAGCACTTGCCTTGCATGCATGAGGCCCTGGGTTTGATTCCTCAGGATCACATAAGCAGAAAAAGTTGGAAGTGGTGCTGTGGCTCAAGTGGTAGAGCACTAGCCTTGAATTGAAGAGCTGAGAGACAGTGCCCAGGCCCAGAGTTAAAGCCCCACAATTGACAAAAAAAAAAAAGAACACGTAAACCTAGACAATAACAAAATGAATCACCCAATTAAAAAATGATCCAAACAAAAATAAAAACAAAAAGATACCTAAACAAAAAAGACATAAACATCTAAAAGATGCTTCACATCTTATGCCATTAGAGAAATATAAAGATCTTTCATTATGGAGAACCAAGAAGACAACACTCTATACCTATGAGAGAGAGAGAGTAGTCCCTCACCAGAACTCTGGTGACACCCCTTGCTAATAAGGATGTGGACTAATGGAAATTCTCACCCTTTGTGGGTAGAAACACAAAAATGGCACAGCCGTGGTGTTCAGACAGTTAAATGATTTCACACACAAATAAGCTCTCTTACCCTATGATCAAGCAACTGCACCCCTTCCTATTTACCCAAATGCATGGAACATGGTACATACAAAAACCTGATCACAAATGTTTGTAGCGGCCGTATCCATCATTGCCAATAGTTGGAAGCAGCTGACATGTCTTTCAACAGGTGAAAAACAACAGTAGTCCATCCAGACAACAAACCAGAATTTAGAAATGAACTCTCACATCACGACAGAAATACAACTTTAAAACCTTTGAGGAGCCTTCAGTGCTTATTTCTAAATGAAGGGAGCTACGTAATAAATGCTTTCCACTGTGTGATGCCAGAAAAGACGAAGTCTGGAGCAGATGGGTAGACGCTGTGGTTGTCAGGCGCCAGGAGCCCCCTCCTGTCTCCAACACCTTCAGGTTGGCTCCATATGCCTGAGACAGGCTGGGAGAGAATGAATCAAAGAGAAACACCAGAGTTTGCTTTAAGTTCTGAATGCAAATTCTTCTGCGGTCTTCAACAGCCGTGGACTCCAATACCTCTGGCATGGGTGACAGCAGGGGGTGTGGCTTTGTGGCACCTCATGTGTCCCCAGTGCAGGAGGCCCTGGTTGTCATCTAAAGAGCGTGGGCACTCATGCATGTGTGTGTGAACACACACACACACACACGCAGGCAGTAACTATTACGGGAAATCGAGCATTGAGAGAACATGTCCTAGACTCGGGTCACTGATTCAAATGATCCAATTATGCGGGGAAGCAAAGCAGGCCCAAGTCCCGCTGGCTCTCGAGTCCCCTCCCCCCCCACCTCGACCTCTGGTTACAGTCTGTTCACTTTCTTCTTTGACAGGAGATCAGAAAAGCTGAGATCCTTACCTCTGGACACTTTGTAAACTTCATAGAAAGAATAGAAGTGGAAGCCCAGTGAAGCGAGCAGGTAAAGAGACAGCTCCCTTCGGGACAGCATCGCTGCTCCCAGGGCCCCGGTCAGCGGTGCCTGGGAAGAGAAGCAGAGAAAGCATGTGAAGCTACCCATGAGACTCTACACAGAAGCCCCTTAGCATCGCTGAGTTCATTGTCACTCCTGGGACAGCCTTCGTTGTACAAGATGACAGAGACAGAACCCTAACTGAACTTCCTCCCCTAACTGCCCCCCCACACACACACACAGAGCTGTCTTTTCCTAGGCATGTCCATGGCACACCCATCTCTCTGCTTGTGGAATGAAACCTTAGGGAGATGGGACCCTGATTATAAGTCCCCAGCAGGTAGCAGTTGTCTGGAATGTAGCCAGAAGAGATGCCCAGGTATGCCATGGGCTAGAGCCACAATGTGTACCTGATCTCCGCCTTCCACGCAGCTGGAATGACAGGCTTGTGCCACTGCGTCCAGCTACTGATTGAGAAAAGGTCTCTTGAACTTCTCTGCCCTGGCTGATCTTGAATTACAATCCTTCCCATCTCAGCATTCCAATCTAGCTAGAATCATAAACCGTCCTTGGGGACCACTTAACAGTCTTCTGCCTAGTGACTCCCCTTCGATCTACTGACCCCCGGGGGAATCGGAGACAGTCGTGTCACACCTGCCCAAGGTCACCTCCACTCAACAATAACATCAACACACGGGCACCACACATCCCCTGAACAGATTTGTCTTACACTTCTTTTCCCAACTCTTGCCCGCTTTTTCCGAGAAAAATCACTCCCCATCCACCCAGACTGGCTTTTTTCTGTTCATTTCAGCCATATACCCAGAAAGCCAATCAGAATAGATATGTGTCTTAAAGGTTTAATGACCCCCCAGTACCAAAAAAAAAAAAAAGGAAAACTATACCTTTAAAATTATAACTAGAAGTTTTTAAATGTCAAAAACCCTAAAAGGTCTTGGAAACCCCCCCAAACGTTTCCAATCCTATTTGTCATTCTCCACAGGAGCCTGTTTTGTTTATTTTTACCACTTTGAGCCATAGCGCCACTTCCAACTTTTCCTGAGTAGTTTATTGGACAAAAGAGTCTCACAACTTTTCTGCCAAGCTGGCTTTGAACTGTGATCCTCAGATCTCAGCCTCCTGAGAAGCTGGGATTACAGGCGTGAGCCACCAGCGCCCAGCTAAGCCTGTTGTTCTACACGCAAAGCTACCATGATGAAATCAGCGAGGCTATTCCTCAAGTGTACACAAAATTCTTCCTGTGTATTTTACACACAGATTCAGTCTTACAACTACATGGGCACTAAGTAGAATCAGAGGGCAGAAAGTCACTTTGTGGTGGGGTGTGGATATGTGTGCGCACACACATGTGAGCACAAGCTAGTACCAGGGCTTAAACTCAGGGTCTAGGCACTGACCCCTAGCATTAGCTCAAGACCAGCACTCTACCACTTGAGCTCCAGCCCTCCTTTAGGCTTTTGACTGGTTCATTAGAGATAAGAGTCTCATTAACTTTCCTGTCCAGACTGGGTTCAAACCATGATTCTCAGATCTCAGCCTCCTTATGTACTAGGATTACAGACACGAGCCACCAACACACAGCTTCCCGCTCTGAACTCTTCATAGGAGCCCTAAGCAGGCTAGCCCCACTTACAAACACCCGCCGGAGGTGTTTACAGCAGTAGCTCCCAGCATTAAACTACCAATACTAGTGGGTCCATTCTCCATGTCCTCAACTAAGATTTTCCCCTCTCTAGTTTCCCACTGGTTAGTAAAAGCTGTACCTAAGCTGAAAATGAACCATACATTTATTTCCTTATGGAATCATCATCATGATCTTTTTTAGGGTATCCATATTTAACACAAGAGAAAACTGACGTTCAGAAAGATTAAGAAACCTGCCCCAAGTCACACCGCTGGCAAACAGCAGAGCTTAGATTCACAGCCACCAAATCTAACTCCAGAGCCCTTCTTCAGGTCACCTTGATATTCCTTTTTATCCTTTTCTGACAGGAATGGACTCAGGGCCTCACATTGTAGGCCAGGTGCTCTACCACTTGAGCCACATTTCCCCACTATTTGTGTTCATTATTACAGTTTTATTGGCACCATTTTGTTGTGCAAAGGGGTTTCATTTTCACGTGTCCATATACACAAACAACGTACCTGGATCAGCTTCACCCCTACATCACTCTCCCTCCTTCCCTAACCAATCTCAACAAGCCTCATTGCTCCATTTTCACACATGTACAGAGGACCACAGTTACCTCCTTCATCCTCTCCAGCATCCGCCTCCCTCCCATGAGTACTTCCAAACCTGAAAGGACGCATTTCACATTCCTGTCATTCATTATTGCTCGAGTACACTCATCACTCAAAGGGGGTTCACCATGGTATTTCACACACGCAGAGGCATGTTTTCACCAGCTTGGTTTCCTTCTTGACTCTTAACTTCAGAAACTGTACTCCAACCATAGAAGTCTTAAGACTCATTTCTTCAACCCACAAATATCAATGCACCACACTGAACCCAGAACTGGGCTATTTGTGCAGCCAAACCATGAAGCTTTCTGATGTGGACTTCCCACCAAGAGGGTGCTTCTGGAAATTCTCATGCCTGAATCCCTGTGACTAGGTTGCAGATGTGACTGA
Source organism: Dipodomys ordii (assembly GCF_000151885.1). Lineage (NCBI taxonomy): Eukaryota > Metazoa > Chordata > Mammalia > Rodentia > Heteromyidae > Dipodomys > Dipodomys ordii. The sequence continues at coordinate 768,574 of NW_012267242.1, read as the reverse complement.
GTGAGAGCATTCCCATAATGGACATTATCCTGGATTATCTGGGTGGACCTTTACAAGAGGAAGGAAAGAGCCCGGTGCTGGTGGCTCACACCTGTAATCCTAGCTACTCAGGAAGCTGAGATCTAAGATTCAAGGTTCAAAGCCAGCCCAGGCAGGAAACTCTACAAGACTCTTATCTCCAATTAATCACCAGGAAACCGGAAATGGAGATGTGATGCGAAGTGGTAGAATGCTAGCCTTGAGCAAGAAAGCTCGAGGACAGTGATCAGGTCTTGAGTTCAAACCCCATGGCTGACGGGGGGGGGGGGGGGGGGGGGGGGGTGTCAGAAACAGAAGGAGTTGTGCTTTGGAAATGGATAAAACAATCACAAGTGACTGTAAAAGAAATCCAGGAACTGGAAAAGGAAATAATAGAAACATTCCTTCCCAGATCTTCTGGAAGAAATGAGCCTTGCCAATCTACCTTAGACTTCTGATCTCCAGAATCACAAAACCACAGATTTCCTGGTGTCCACAGAGCAAGGCTATAATACTCCTGTGGACACACGTGGACATCTGTGCCTACCCAACTCCTTTATATAAAAAATAAGTGCAGGATCAATATGCATTACCTATAGCTTCCCACATACTTTAAGTACCAAATACAATGAAAATCGTTTTTTATATTGTATTATTTAGACAATAATGATGCAAGGGAGGGAAAGCGCATGCAATTTCTGTTTCCAATATTTTTCAAGCCACAGTTGGATTACATCCCACGGAAATGGAGAGCCAGCTACCTGTGGCAAGCCACAAAATGTGAACTGATTCGTTACAGATGCAACAGAAAATGAATGTCATCCTTACCTTTTAGTCCAGGGCCTCGTGAGAGAAAAGCACCCAACTGAAAGGACTGATGGAAAACAGATTGCATTTTAATCCAATCGTGATAAACGTCAAACACTCAAATTGGAAGAAAAGTAAATCTGAAAGCAAAATGTCACGCCCAGCATTCGCGTTAGCATTGGGCTTCGTGCTGGCGCTACCATCGAGCTCACGATCAAACACGACGCTAAGTCTTTTTATATGAACTGCTGCAGCTTCCCCCCAAAGACGTCGATTTTATAAACCCTTACCTCAACAAAACTACTGATCGGATCTGTCATTCTTTTTCCTTAAAAATTCTCAACCTCTTTTAAAGACTTTTCAGTCACCAAGAATCAGGTCCACCATCTCTTAAACTCCCCGGGTCAGGGGTCATCTGAATGAACTGGGTTTTTTCTTCCCAATAGCATAACATTTAGGTAAAAAATTTTTTTAAATATAGTCAAGAGAAAACAAATGAAGGTTTTTAAGAAGTGAAGTCATCCAAGTAATTACCACAAGTATCTCAGAAGCTCCTTCTCTCTTGGCTTACCCACTATCGACCCAAAGTGGCCACCATTATTTATTTAGTTCTGCCTGGTTTTACATTTCAGATGGGTGGAATCACAAAGCACCTACACTTTATGGATTTCTAATTGTGCCCAGCTTTCCATGGACCATGTGCTTATGAGTGGTAGTAATCTGTTCATCTTTGGTAACATAAAGTATCTCATTATATAAACAAGTTACTTAGGCATTTTCCCACATTATCCCTAATGAACAAGTGGATTGTTTCTAGCTAGGAGCTGTCATGAACCTCAGTGTTCAGAATATTCTTTGACATGACTTCTGCTGCCCCTACGCATGTCTTACCAGAGTGTCTATGAACAGGAGAGATGGGTCACAGGGGATGCGTTTGGCCAGCTTTAGCAAAAGATACAGCAAGCCAGATTTCCTACCAGTCATGCTAACTTGCATACCTCCTGGAAATGTGCAGGAGTTCCACTTTATCCACACCCTAACCTGCACTTACCACTGACCTTCTCTTTAATCTTAGCCATTCTGGTAAACACACATGATACCTCATGGTAACTTTTAATTTCCAATTCCCTAATCCCATATGAGGTTTGCTCACATTTTCATATTTAGTAGAAATTCAGAGATCCTCTTTGATGAAGTCACACTTAACCATTTTCTATAGAGCTACCCACCTTTTCCTAGCTTAAGGAAGGCCGGGCTTGGGTTCTTGATCTGGATATACTGATTGTAAAACCTTCCCCTATTCTGTAACTTGCCTTATCTTTATGTAATCTTCAGATGGACATAAGCTCACACCTATATATTTCTTTACAAGTAGTACTTTTGGTGTCCTTAAAGTCATAAAGATATTTTACTTTGCTTTCTTCTAGAAGTTGGCTTTGCCTTTCACCGGTAAGTATATGGTAAATCTTGATTTGTTTCTGAATCTAGGATGAGGTAAATGACCAAGATTCATACTGACCATGTGGATTTCCAATTGATCTAGCATCATTTGCTAAAAAAGTCCATTCTTTCTCACCATAGTTCAGTGTCAGCACCGTCACAAACCAAGACACCACCTGTTATAATCCTGTTCATGGATTCTCAGTCCCAAACCTCAAGCCTCATAACAATACACACTGAATAATTTCATACTGCTCTAGTCATTGAAGTCCCCCAATTTGCTCTCGTTAGGCTCTATAGAATTTCCCCAAATAAAGAATCAGCTAACCAACCTTCCTTTTGGTGGTGGCAGCACTGAGGTATGGAGTTGGCACCTCATACTTGGTAGATAGATACTTTACTACTTGAGCCACTCCCCCAGCCCTGTTTTGCTTTAGTTATTTTTCTGGTTGGGTCTTGAAATTTTACCCAGGGTCAATCTCAGACTGTGATCATCTTACCTATGGCTTTCCCTGCAGGTGGGAAGGCAGGTACACCCCTGCCTGGCTTATGAGTTGAGATGGAGTCTTGGCAACGTTTTGCCCAGGTTGACCTCAAACACTGATCCTCCCAATGTCTACTTTTCAAGTAACTGGGGTTACAGGTGAGAGCCACCATATCCAGCCTCCATTTCTATTTTTGAAAAACACCTTCCTGGGATTGTCATGCACTGAGTCAATAGGTTTGTTTGCCGAGCAATGTAAATCCTCCATCATCATGAATAAACACTGAGTTTTATCAAATATTTCTCTCCTTTAATCTCTGTGAAGGGTTAATTGCACTTATTGGTTTTCTAATGTTTAACCAAGTTTACGTTGGTGGAATAAATCCAAGTTGGTCAGGCTTTATTGCCCTTTTTATAGTTTGCTAGATTTGATTTACCAAATATTATTTTAAGACATTTACATCTTTTATTTTGCACAGTCCTGGAGCTTGAACTCAGGGCTCCCAATTGCAAATGACTGTGGCCAGCAAGAACTAAGAAGAAAAACAACTTCCAAGCCAATTGTAACCAAAAAAACCCAGCCCTCCACCCCCTCAACATGCACACAGGTAGAATTCAGAGGGACTGTGGGCTCAGACATTTTTTCCTCATCCATCTTTATTTTAATCTCTAACTGAATCTCAATGGATTCTTAATGTGGACAATAAACTGCAGCATGAGCAGTTCTGGTGATTCTGTCATCAATAAAAACCACAGAAACTTTCATATCATAGCAAAATATCATCTGCACAGGCTCCAGTGCTTTGCAGTGACGGAAGTTCATCGTTTCGGCATGGAATTTTGCTTCTTACTACATTAAGCAGCATACCATATTCACAAATTAAAGGAGTCTAATACCATTGTGCTAACATTGCTCCAATATACTTTTTTTTTCCATAATGGGGATCAAATCCAGAGCATCAGAGAATACTAGACACCTGTAATCCTTGCTACTCAGGAGGCTGAGATCTGAGGATCACAGGTCAAAGCCAGCCTGGGCATTGAAGTTCATGAGACACCTTATCTCCAATTAACCAACAACAAGAAGTGGCACTGTGGCTAAAGTGGTAGAGTGCTTACCTTAAGCAAAAGAGTTCAGGGACAGCACCCAATCCCTGAGTTCAAGCTCCATGACCAACATTTAAAAAAAATAAATTAAAAAGGAGGATTACAGTTCAAAGCTAGCAGGGGCAAGAAGGGCTGTGAAACTCTTATCTCCAATAAACCACCAGAAAGCTAAAGTTACACTGTGGTTCAAATGGTAGAGTGCTAGCCTTGAGCTGAAGAGCTGAGGGACAGCACTCAGGCCCAGAGTTCAAACCCATGACCAACAAAACAAACAAAAAACAGCAACAAGTTCTACTGAGCTACATCTACAACCCATTTTTACACTGCCTTTTAGAACACTGACTCCAAAGAAGTCCATAGCACAAAACACACACACAGACTTAAGAACCCTTACAAAGAACCCTGAATCTCACCCAAGGCAGGGAAGTCCAATGCACCATTGAAGGAGCACTTCCCCACTGGTCGGGCCTAGAAGCAGGAAAACCAAGGCGGGCTAATGCTGGATGCCATCTACAGAGTCCATCTTCCCACATATACATGATGGTTTCACCCCAGACTGTGGCCTTCACCCTAGACTGGTCCAGCCCTGATACTTCTTAAAACAGAAGTCCAGTAAAGACCAGATAAAGCTCAGGCTTTTTATCCAAAGAAAGATTTTAAACCCTGTCCTGAACATGTGAGTCTGAAGGGTAGGCTCTCCCTCCAAGCCTTTTTTTTTTTTAATTAAAGAAAGAGATAACCCCATCTATCCTTCCCACTTCCAATCAGCTTTAGAAAGAACCTATCTGGAGCCTCTGACAAATTCCATCCCCGGAAGCTACCACTGACCACTCCTCTCTCAGGCCAGAATTGTTCTTACACACATCTGGAAAGGGGGGAAAGAGGAAGAGAGAATAATCAATATAAGATGGTCCATGAAGAATAAAAGGGAAATCTGGATATGGTAGTGTACACCTGTAATACCAGCTACTCAAGACCCCAACTTTAAGGATCCCTTAGCTTAGTCATACTATCAGATACTCCAGTCTTGGTTGGAGGGCAGCTGGTACAGACCTGTTTCAGCAGATAAGCCAAGTGGGATAGCCTAAGCCTGTCATCCTGGCTACACGGAAGTTAGACAGGTAGAAAGATTGCACAAAAAGATCTAGACCAGAGCCCAGCCAAAGGAAGTAACTAAAGCACAACAAAGGGAGACGGGGAGCATGGTTTCAGTGGTAGAGTGCCAGCCCAGCAAATCCGAGGCCCTGAGTTCAAATTGCAACATTAGAAAGTTCTCCAAGGCCAGCTGGAAACAGAGCTATCTCTTCAGGGGAACTTTCCCTCTCCTGTGTTGGTTCTCATGGGGCTCAACTGCCCTGAGGGAGGAGCTTGGCTCTGAGAGTGAATGACTGAATGAATGAATGAATGAATGAAGCATTCGCAGTGAGCACCACCTCGTGGACAGCAAACCACGGAGGATGCGGATCTGCAGGTCAGCCTGGCAGAGAAAGAGCATCATCGGATCACAGCAAAGGCGCATCGCGGCCACCCCAGTGCCCCGGTGATGCTGGGGGAAAGGGCTTTGCCGCCACGAAACGGTGGTCCGCTGAGGGTCACACCGGGGCCAGAAAAGGGAAACTGAGTCCACAGAGCAGCAAGCAAGAGGAAGCCCTGGGCTCTGGGGTCTCTGCAGCGGTTAGGCCGCGCCTCCGACAGGCTTGCGATCCCGCGCGGCGGGGCCGGAAACCGGGGGCCGAGCCGGGAGAGGGGCCCGGGAGGGGGGATCCGAGGCCCGGGGACGCGAACGGGGTCCGGGGCCGGAGCCCGGGCGCGCGCGGGCCCCGCCGCCTTTGTATCTCCCGTCGGGATCGCGCACTCCCTGGCCCCGCCCCCGGGCGCGCGCCCGGGGCCTGGGGCGGGAGCGGAAAGCGGCAGAGCTTTCCTTGGATTGGTTCACTTTCCCAACAGGGTAACAGCAAAGCCGAGAAGTCAGCTCCTAACCTCCCCCAGGACCCCTACGGTCACCAGCTACCAACCTCCGGGCTGTCCCGGGCGGCGCCACGACTCCCCAACACCCCTCGGTCTGCACTTCCGAGTCCTCCGCGCGCGGGCTGGGCCGACACCGCCCTGGGGATCGGCC
>NW_012267242.1:754264-762024 GCF_000151885.1 Dipodomys ordii | reverse complement strand
TTGGTGGTCCCCCGCGTCGCTTAGGCCTCAGGAGGGAACGGGAGCGCGCTTGGCAGGCCCGGGCGGCTTGGTCGGCGGTGGCGAGCTTGCTGGACGCACTGAGCCCCCCCCCCCAGAGCCTCGCTGTCCCCCCCTCTGGTCTAACTTCGTGGATGTGAAAGCGGCGTGCAGAGGATCACTCCTGCAAATGGAGAGGGAAGATGTGGAGTGCGTGGTCCAGGGTCATGTCTCAACGGGAGGTGAATAGGACAGGGCTTTTATTTGGAATCTGATGCCTGGGGCCTCCAGCGGCCAGCCAGGCATCAACCTGCCAAAGTTCCAGAGATCGGGAAGAGCCCAATCACCTGGGCTCTCATTCACACACACACACATGCGCGCGCGCGCACACACACACATACACACACACACACACACACACACACACCTTTCAGGGATTCTTCCTCCAACAAAAGTGATGAATCTCCACGAGAGGGCTGTCTCCCGAGGTCCATGATGAGTTACACGTGGCTAACTCTGCGTGCCTCAGGAAGCAGGAAAAACAGAGACCATGCTTACCACCTTTCATCCAGCAATCATGGGAATGGAATGGGTCAGGAGCTCTTTATCGGACTGCAAACACTCTCTGGGAACCGGATTTGAGGCCAGGAGAGAAATGGTCTTGCAAATTTTCTGCCGCAGACTCATCCTCCTGCCTCAGCCTCCAGAGAATTGGGGTTGTAGAAGCCAGTAGGAAAACAGAATGGGAATGGCATAGCTGGTATTTCACATTCCCAGCCCCTACCACCTATTACTGGACAGTTCAATTAGCAGGTATTAGTAAACTAGCCGCAAGTTGAACAAGGAAACGTGCAGGTGCCAGGCACCGATGGCTCACGCCTGTAATCCTAGCTACTCAGGAGCCTGAGATCTGAGGATCGCGGTTCAAAGCCAGTCCAGGCAGGAAAATCTGTGAGACTCTTATCTCCAATTAATGACCAGATCTGAGGATAGCGGTTCAAAGCCAGCCTAGGCAGCAAAGTCCATGAGATGTTCATCTCCAATTAGCCACCAGAAAACCAGAAGTAGTGCTATGGCTCAAACTGGTAGAGTAACTAGCATTGAGTGAAAGAGGTTAGGGACAGTACCCAGGTCCTGAGTTCAAGCCTGGCAGAAAAATAAAGTGTCTCATAGACTTTGCTGCCTAGACTGGCTTTGAACCACAATCCTCAGATCTCACCCACCCAAAAGTAGCTAGGTTTATACATGTGAGCCACCGGCATGTGGCTTAGCCTTTTTAATCAAATGTCCTAAGAGTACCCAAAATAATAAGTGGGAAATTCTAATTGAATGTACACTGATTGGAACCTTTAACTGGGGTCTTATGTCTCTGTGGTTCCTTAAAACCATCAGTGTATTATTATTCTACCACAGTCTATTCTCATTGTTCCCAGAGAGAAAGTCAGTAAGACTGAGAGCTTAAAAATCTGTTGAATGTCTAAATGGATTTATTTTAATCTCGTAGTAGAGACAACAGCTTGAAAGACAAGACTTCTCATTTCTTCCCAGTGCTGTACATTTTGAGACAACACAAAACACGCGTGTGCTCTTTTCCCTCATTTTTGGCCTGGCGCCCCGCACCCATCCTTCTGAAGGGAATTAACCACTCAAGACAATGTTTTCCAAGCGAGGGGCTGAAACCTACTATAGGGTCATAAAACAGATTTATTGGGATAAAATATCCAAATCTGTTGCAAGGCACTCATAAATATTTCTTCATGAAGCTGCTGCCTGCCTGTTCCGTAGGAAAATAACCTGCTTCTTTGCCATGCTTTTTTTTTTTGGGTGGTACCAGAGTTTGATTTCAGGACCTTGCACTTTCCACGTAGGTGCTCTACCACTTGACCCATACCCTCGGCCCTTTATGTATTTTTTGTTGGTCATGAGGCTTGAACTCTGGGCCTGGGCGCTGTCGCTCAGCTCTTCAGCTCAAGGCAAGTGCTCTACCACTTCAGCCACAGCGCCACTTCCGGTTTTCTGGGGGTTTATTGGAGATAAGAGTCTCACAGACTTTCTTGCCTGGGCTATTTTGAACCGCGATCCTCAGATCTCAGCCTCCTGAGTAGCTGGGATTACAGGCATGAGCCACCAGTGCCTGGCTTCTCGGCCCTTTATTGCTCTAGTTATTTTTCAGAATAGGTTCTTACATTTTTCCCCCCAGAGCCGCCTCAGATAGTTACCCTCCTACCCATACCTTCTGGATAAGGGGATTATAATGTACATCACTAGACCCAGCTTGTTTTTTCTAGTTAGCTGTTTTCCTATGCTGGACTTCAACTGTATACCATCTTCCCAATCTCTGTCTCCCAAGTAGCTAGGATTACAGGCATGAGCTACTATGCCCATCCTGAAAAAAAAAATGTGTTTTCTTCTGTGGTCACAGCCAAGCAAATCTGTGCAAGGCTTAATGGCAGAGAATACATGTCACCATAGTTCCTGGGTGAACTTCTGCGCGTGAGGCTGTTGGAAGAGCCAGATATTCATGGCCTCTGGGGACTGCACAGAGCCTGAGGCACATTAACAGGTGAGGGAAAGATCTGAACATTGTCTGTGGCCACATAAGGGACTCTGAATAAGCCAAAAGCTCTGAAGGAGCTGGAGTCTGGATAGTTAGGATGGGGGCATGGGGAGGTATTGTCAGAAATAAGGACATCAGAAGTTATGGCTGTCCCAGGAAGTGAGGGAAGCCAGCCACTAGTGGACTGGATGTCACTAAGGAGCGGGTGAGAATCTCACTATACAGTGGGTTACTGCTTTCTCCGCAAGCCAGCATGATCCATGTTCCCCATCAGCTCCTCATACACACACACACACACACACACACACACACACACACACAGAGCCTCTGCGCTACAGAGAACCAAAGACTATTCAGGATCAAGGAGAAGGAAACTCCTGATTAACCACTCCCTTAAAAAAAAAAAAAAAAAAAGGAGGGAGCACTTTAAAAATAGAATTGACTGGTTTTATCTTGAAGCAGGGAAACAAAACCACCAAGCAGACATTGGGGGTTCAGTCAAGGATCTGAGGTCAGGTCTACGAAAACAGACAGCCTTGCATGCCAGGCTGTGGCTGTAGAAAACATCAAAGCTGATGTATTATTAATGAGACCTTTGGAGCTGGCAGTTTGAAATGCACAGGCAGTCTCCACAAGGGCCATTTCCATGGAATGGTTAGGACCCAAGCCAGCTGTGAATGAGGTCAGGATGGAGTGGTCAGAAGGAACCGCTCTGTGGAAACACTGGCAAGGAGGGCGGGCATGGATACGGTATAGATAGAAGGCTTAAGGGCAAGTTATATTTGTTTTATGTGCCAAGTTGAAAATATATAGGCAGAATTTGTAAGCACACGAAAGAGCTCAGAGTCATCTTTTAGTAAAAGCAGGAGCCAGTGTACACACACCACCGCGCACGCGCACACACCCACAGAAAGCCTTGAACTCGAGGCCTGGGCTCTGTCCCTTAGCTTTTTCCTCTCAAGACTGGTGTTCTACCAGCTTGAGCCACAGGTCCGCTTCTGGCTTTCTGGTGGTTAACTGGACATAAGAGTCTCATGGACTTTCTTGCCCGTGCTGGCTCTAAACCATGATCCTCAGATCTCAGCCTCCTGAGTAGCCAGGATTACAGATCGGAGATGTTTTTACCTCAGGTGAGAATGAGTCTGATTAGCAAAAGAAAGGCCATGTCATACCACGGGAGCTTTCCCTGTGGGGTCTGTAGGCTGAGAAGGGAGTGGGAGGGATGATCCCAAAGTGTCTCTCAGCATCCCCACAGGACCTGAGAGAGTCAAGAACCCAGTGGGAAGGTTCCAGGTCCCTCCTCATTCATGATTACTGCTCCAGTTCCTCTTGATTTCTATCCCACTGCTCAGTGCAGCTGACTTGCCCAGCTCTGTTCCCTGACCATGGCTATCTGGGGATCATCTTCTTCTGTGTTTCCCACAATCACTCCAGTTTCCTGGTCCCATGGGACAGCCCGACATAGTAACTCAAGTGGAGAGATCAGAATCGAGGCGAAGGCTCTTGGCTATGAGAGCCTCTTACATCTAGGCTTTCCCAGGGAAACAAGGGCTGTCTGTCTCCCTCTGGCGCTTTCCCCAGCTCTCCCACACCCTCCCAATGTCAAAGGCATCTCTGAGAAGGAGGACATGACATCATTTCCTTTGGGGTCATCCAGCCTCACCCAAGCTGCCTTTGGCCACTGGCTCCTGAGGAAGTGGCCAGCTGAGACTCATCTCAGAGGCTTTGAGGATGTGGACCATCTTCACTTATCTACCTTCTAAGAGCTCCTTTAGAAGATAGGGTGCCTGCAGGGATACAGAGCGACCACTAGGTGGCCTCCTGAGACCTTGTTTGTTACTACAGGTGATGGCAGAGACCAGACCCTTCAGGACCAACTGTGTTGTTTGGAAGGGAGTTTTTGTTTTTGTTTTTTTTTTCCAGGAGGCATTAATGGGGAGGCAAAGTTTAAGGGGAAACCAGGTGCTAAAATATCTCCATTTGCAACTCAGGTAAGCCAGAGGGGTTTGTCTTTCATGCTTGGGATGGAAGAAGCTTGAGACAACAAGGAGCCGAATTCCCTCAATACTGCTAATTATTTTTAGCTCATCAGATAGTTATTTAGGAAAGAAAGTGAATCAGAAATGAGGATGTTGCAAGAGATCTCAACTCCTCCCAGGGCTGATTCATGTTCACTTTCATTCATAATCACAAATGGAATGCCTGCCTGCCAGGTCCCACATCCTAGGCTCAGAAGATGTAACCATGAATAGCACAGACAAAACTCATGTGCTTCGTGGAATTGATGTCTTAGAATAATGCTTATACATTTTTTTTTTGTAATTCACAGACAACTTCTCCAGTGTGGACAATTCTTTGTTTCTATGACAATTCTCTTCCTTTCCCCTGTCCTTCATGTGTGGGGTAATAAGACCCAGTTAATGCTCACATTTATAATTCTTGCTACTCAGGAGGCTCAGGTCTGAGGATCATGGTTTGAGACTAGTTTGGGCAAGAAAGTCCATGAGATTCTTTTCTCCAATTAACTACCAAACAAACAAACAAAAAGCCGCAAGTGGAGTTGTGGCTCAAGTGGGAGAGTGCTAGCCCTGAGCAAAAGAAAAATAGCTAAGACAAAGAGTACAGGCCCTGAGTTCAAACCCCAGTACCAGAACAACAAAAGATCCATTTAACCCACCAAAATTGGCTAACACACATTTCCTGGAGTAAGGTTGTGTGTGTGTGTGTGTGTGTGTGTGTGTGTGTGTTTTCTAGTACATGACCATTTTTAAATGACGTTGTGGAATTGACAAACCTCTCTTCTCTGACCATCACCTTCCTCTTCATCATCTGAGAGTCAGAACATACCATCTGCAAGCTGGGCTACTCCTAGGGCAGAAAGTTCATTGGACACACTGGAGATCAGAGACTGAAATGCACAATTGGAAACTAAGAAGGAGAAGTGTTCCAAAATCCAGGAATCCAAAAAGAATGTGGAAAAAAAAAAAAACTCAGCCTATAAAGGTGTGGCCTTTCTAAGCACTGCCAAATTTCTTTCTCCAGCCAAACCAAACATGACACAATGGAAGCTAGCTTCCATAGCAAGGAAGTATAAATGCTGGACCGTGGAAATCATGGCTGAGTCTGGGATGTGTTTGACGAGGTCTGCAGAAAGGTGGGGTAGACCTTGTACCATGAGCAGGCTCATGGGGCGCGCATGTAAGAACTAGTTCGGAAAAAGGCGGTTCTGCTTGTATGTAATCATATAACACCAACCTGGAAGTCCCTTTGTGGTAATCTAATCCATCCTCTCATTGGACCCATGCAGACCTCAGGCATGCCAAGGAGAATGCATTACCCAAGACCCCAGAGTCAGAACAGACAACAGTGAGACTAGAACCAAATATTGGTGACATCCAGTTCACAACCCCAGGTAATGTTACCTGCTTTAAAAAAAGATTTACAGGATTTTTCTTATTTGAATTCACTAGCTATTTCCCTTCTATGTTATGGAGGTTAAGTGGCACTCACCTGTCTCTCACTGTAACCTGGAAAGAGATAGAGAACCTGTGACCATGAGCTTCTTTGACGAAAAAAAAGTCTTTGCAGCTGGAATTAAGTAGTTCAGGAGCTTGACAGGAGACTGGGCTTGCTTAGCTGGGTTCTAAATTCAATGCCATAAGGAGAAAAGGCAGAAGAGGAGAGAAGGGGAGGGGATAGGAGGGGAGGAGAGGAGAAGAAAGGAGAGAGGGAAGAGAAGGGGAGGGGACATGAGAGGAGAGGAGGGGGTAGGGAGGGATAGGAGGTGAGGAAAGGGGAAAGAGGGAAGGGGAGGGAAGAGGAGAAGGGAAGGGAAGGAGAAGGGAAGAGGAAAGAAGGGAAAGGAAGGGGAGGGGAAGGGAGGAGAGGGGAAGAGCTGAAGCATGGAGAGGAGAGGAAGGAGGGAAGGGGAAGGGAGATGAGAGGAATGGAGAAGGGAGGGGAGGAAAGGGGGGGGAAGGGGGAGGGGAGAAGCGGAGAGGGGAGAAGAGAAGGGGAGAGGAGAGGAAGAAGAAAAGGCAATGTAAAGCTACAGACCAAAGTAATGTGTATACAAACCAAGAATTGCCAACAGAGAAAATGGAATGGGAAGGGCTATGGAATGGATTCCTCCTCAGAGCTTAAACAAATAAATTAAAAATAAATTTAAAAAAACAAACCCTGCCAGCACCTTGATTTTAGATTTCTGGCTTCCATAACTATGAGAAAATAAATTTCTGTTGTTTTAAGTTATCATATCTGTGGAGCTTGGTTCTAGGAGCGGCAGGAAACTCATCCACATGCATTAGTTCTCAGTTTTCTTTTCCGTCCCTCCTTTCCCTTGGAGAGAGTTCCTTTATCGCAGTTATGAGAGGCTATTGCTACTGGCAGGAGAAAGTTGGCTTAGGGATGATCTTTTGGGCAGAATTCAAAACATGACACTCAGCCACTAAGTGAAAGTAGCCTGGACAAGTGCTCGGGAAGGAAGCCTCCATGTCCTAAAGATGTCTACAGAACAGAACACAGCAAACCATCTCTAGCCTAGGGGTAGTGTGTGCTCTTCTCTGGCTTTTGTCCGGTAATAGGAGAGGCTAGGATAGAACAGATCATGCGTTTATCACCCTGCTCTGTAGATTCTTGATGCTCAACTGAATTTAAAAACAGAATGTTAAGTAATATTAGAAGGCAAATCCATTGCACAAATGCAGTGCCCTCAAGAACATGTTTTTCCTCTCATGTGGTTGTTGGCAAATATCTGGAGTGGGAAATGGGACCATCCTTTGGGGAGGCTTTTTGTCTTTGTGTTTCTCCATGGTGCAGAAATAAAGACACAACTTTACTTTGTTCCCCAAAGGAAAGAACAATAATAAAAAAAAAACGCAATCCATTCAAGACTAGTCGGAGTTGCTGGAAGAGCCAGGAAATAGCTTTTGTGGTCCATTTGTTTGTTGTTGTTTGTGTTGCTTCATAGTTTTCCAAGAAATCTAGTCAATGCAGTGTCTGCCCTTTGAGTGATGTTCATTCCAAGGGCCCAAGGATGCCTTCGGCTGGAAGTATCTTATCCTGAGCACATTGCTCTACCTGGCCTCAGGGCTTCCCCAGAACAGAACTCCAAGACATGGCTTAGAGGTTAGGGGACTAAGACTGGGAATGTGACTTAGTAGTAGAGTGCTTGCAATAGCATGCATGAAAGCCCTGGGTTCAATTC
>NW_012267242.1:738516-753304 GCF_000151885.1 Dipodomys ordii | reverse complement strand
AGAAAGAAAGAAAGAAAGAAAGAAGGAAGGAAGGAAGAAGGAAGGAAGGAAGGAAAGAGAGAGAGAAAGGAAGGAAGGCAGGCTTCAGAACTCACACAAAAAAGAGCTTAATAGCAAGGAAAGTCTTGAATACCATACTTTTAGATTCCTTTGACTAAGACTAGAGATTGTACGTAGTATATTCTTAGTGAAGTATACATTAATTTCCATGTAGAACCCAGCCAAAAGAGGATTTCAAGTTGCAATAACTTTTTATTAATGGATGAGGTCAGAGTGATTTATTTCCAAAATACATTGAAATCAACTATAATAGTACATTGTTGGAATTACTGTTTTATTTTGTGTGTGTGTATATACCAGAAATGAACAAACATAAATCTCAATGTGGACATTTACATTAATTCTAACTATTGGAAATAAGCAAAATAGTGAAAGATGATGAGTACATTTGTTATTACCTATATTTCAAAGCTACAACTGATTATGTAGATCTGTTTAACAGTTGTCAACTAATTTTCCAAGCCAAAAAAAAAAAAAAAGCCAGCCCATAAATTGTTTCTGAATGCATTTTGACTACAAGAGATTATTGTTGGTTCAAAGAAGAGGAGATTTGAGGAGATTAAAGCTCCATTAATAAATAAAAACCATCTGAATGTCGTTAACAGCTTTGCATGTCACTAGCCTAACACTTCATAACACACTGATCAACAAGTATTTGCCTCCAGGCAGAAGGTCTCAATGAAAATAGCTTTGAAAATAGGCATAACTAAAGACTGGACCGATGGTTTTTCTAGATGGCAAGTTGATGTTCATTCAGAAGAGCCGGAAGTGGCGCTGTGGCTCAAGTGGTAGAGCGCTAGCCTTGAGCTGAAGAGCTGAGGGACAGTGCCCAGGCCCAGAGTTCAGGCCCCACAACCGGACCCAAAAAAGAAAAAAGAAGAGCTCCGACCCATTTGTGCATAACTGTGTCTGTCCAGAAGGCCCAATTCCAGGATACAGCATTCTTTTTAGAGGGTATCAAGGCTAGCCAGAGCAACCCAGCCAGATCAATACACTTGAAAAAGGCCTTGTCATATATTTATCAAATCCCCTGTGACCTAAGCATCTGAGGAAAAAGAAAAAAAAAGGCTTCTAGAATGTTCTTGGGATTTTACTTTGAAGTCTTTGAAAGGTAAAGTTCTGGGAAAGCCTCCTCAGTTGATAAAGTATTCTTTATTTTCTTTGGCACTGGTCAAGGCCATCAGGAGCTATTCCAAAGCAGGGGTTCACATTGCCTAGAATTCCAGGTGAAAGCCAGTTGCACTGGAAAGTGGGAAAAGGGAAAGTCAAGAATCAGAGCTTATGGACCAGACACAGCCCTCCCCAAGGCCGCCACAGACAAGTCCAAGGGACGTGGTAGAATGGCCGTCTGTTTCCAAGCAAGCCAAGCGATCCAGGAGGGTCTGAGCAGAAGGGGCCAAATGGGAATCCAGTTTCATGAGTTCTTGGCAGTAGCAGCGCTCCCTCTTAGGGGTAGACTGAAATGCTAACAGGAACCAGCCAGCTCCTTGTGAGGCGTGAGACTGGGATCAGACCCAAGTCCTGGGAAACTGAACTGGCAGTAACCAGCCAGGCGGCTGGAACACAGACTAGGCCTACCTCAATGCCGAAGAAGAGGACAGAAAGGCCTAAAGCAGACAGCCTGGCTACTGGCACACACACACACACACACACACACACACACAAACGTGCGCATGCCTGGAAACCAGCATCCATGCTGTGTTCACAATGCTCCAATCTCAGGCAAAGGCCCACAGCAGAGGAGCTTCACATGCAAATCAAGATGTGGGAGAAATACAACTTCAAGCCAGGCTTCCCTGCATAGCCCATTCTAAGCCAGAGCCAGGAGGATGGGACTGAAGCCAGGGGGATGGAACTGGGGCAGGAAGATTACAGGCTATAGGTGAGGAGAATCCTAGAAAATCCTTATTTGGGGACAGCTATTCACAGATTATGTGTTGTTCTTGGTAGAACACAATCCAAGCCTCCAATTCGGCATCTATATCTTGAAGACATGCTTTCACTGAGAGGCTAAGCTCCTCACTCCTCTAGCTGAATAGATACGAGTTAATTCTACAATCAGCAGAGCTAAGCAACAGAATCCGCTGAAGAATGCTTGAACCCTGTGGAAATGCTTGAGAAGTAGTCCCATCTCCCTCCATAAGTGGACCACATCTTTGCTTTTGTGCATTTTCCACAGAGTCTGGGAACCCAGCCCAAAAAAAAAATGTTGAAAAGAAGGGCTTTTCTAATGGAAAACAAATCCAGGTTCACATTCAGACAACGCTCAATGGAAATGTGCAAAAATCACAACACTGTTTGGCTCTCAACTTTTTTGTTCTTCTTAAAAATAATAATAATAATCAAACATCCAGAAGTTTCTCCAAGTCCTGACACTAAAAGCAAGTACCTTTTGTTGTCTGGAATCACTTTTCACCATGCCACATAACCCCCTGGAAACTTAGCCAAAAAAAAAAAAATCGCTTTCAACTTACTATTTGCAGCTGTTTGGAATTCTACATTGCCGCTTCACTGGGTCCCACAGCCTAACTGGATGAGCTATACAGTAAACACACGGAACTCTGCCAGCCCTGGCATCTAACAGCACCATGATTTGCAAACATGTTGAATTGCTATTTTATTCAATAAATGGGACTTCACAATAGAAAATAGATTTGGGAGTTCCATCAAACTTGTTGATCTTGCTGCAGAGGTTATGGGAAGCTATTGTGCATTGGTTGTGAAGAAATCTGCCTGACGAAGGAGTAGGCAGTTGCTGCCATTCTCCCAGCCTAATACGAAGTGCTTCGAATATATTCACGCATACTCACTCACTCTGCGTGGGGCTTGGCGCTCTTTTTGGCTAGCCAGGTGTGGTGTACACACCTGCAATGCCAGAATAAGACAAGAGGATGAAGAGTTTCAAGGCTTGGGCTACACGGTGAGATCCTGTCCCCTCTCTAACCCCATAATTTGGGTGAGTTAAGCCTAATTATCTCCTCATCCCCTAATTTCAGGGGACTGAGACATTGTGTGTGTGTGTGTGTGTGTGTGTGTGTGTGTGTGTGTGTGTGTGCCAGAACTAGGGCTTGAAGTCAGGGCCTGGCTCTGTCCCTTCGCTTTTTTGTTCAAGGCTGGCATGCTACCACTTGAGCCACAGCTCTCTAACTTGTGTTTCATTGGCAGTAAGAGTCTCATGGATTTTCCTGCTCAGACTGGCTTCGACCTGGGATGCTCAGATCTCAGCCCTTTGAGTGGCTAGGATTACTTTTGTGAGCTACTGCAGGGGCAGTCTGCAGGCACCCAGCATGCTGAGACATGTGATTTGTCGATGTCACTCTTCAGTACATTTTCTATGAAAATGCTATACACATGCTAACAGGATTTGCTGGAAAGCCCATATGTATAACCTGTGTACATTTGGACGGTGGATGCATAGATGTATGCGTATGTGTTTGTATACGTGTGTTTGGCTCCTTATGTCAGGACAGAACCTTCTCCATCAGCTGGGAGCTCTCCCAGGGCTGGGCAGCTGGCTGGATCTCCTCCCTCAGAGGTTTTCTAGAAGACGCTCTGTCTCTTCCATCCTAAGACCGGAGCTTGCCCATCCTGATGAGGAAGGCCTGGAGGAAGAGGAAATACTTTCCTCGGTGCCTGAAGAGAGGCTAGCAAACACACAGCAGAACAACCCAGGGGGAAGAAAACTCTCTCTCAAAAAAAAAAAAAAAAAAGATCTGCCCACATAATAGCTGCACTTAACTTTGCCAGCTTTTTCTGTCTGAGTGAATGGGTGTGGTCATTAGAAGAAGAAGACTGCCCTCCCCCCCCCCCATCGGATCTGCTATTTGGTGGAAAGGGAAATTGTAAGAGAAAGTGTCTCATTTCTGCAGTTTGAAAGCAGGTAATCTCTGTAGTCTGGGTGTCTATTTACACCGCTTTTCAGCAATAAAGGGTAACATTACCTTAATAACCTGCTCATCTGAGGCAGGGAGGATACTTAAGCCATCAGAGAAAAAAGGCATTTACACTGATGAGCCACTTTCCCCAAACAGGGTAAGATCGACACCATTCGCCCAGGAGATTTCTTCTTCTCCTCCTCCTTTTTCTTCCTCCTCCTCCTCTTCTTCCTCCTCCTCCTCCTCCTCCTCCTCTTCTCCTTCTCCTTCTCCTTCTCCTTCTCCTTCCTCCTCTTCTTCCTCCTCCTCCTCCTCCTCCTCTTCTCCTTCTCCTTCTCCTTCTTCTTCTTCTTCTTCTTCTTCTTCTTCTTCTTCTTCTTCTTCTTCTTTCTAAAAATACTTCCTGTTTTTGACATGTGATCTAAGCCATAGACACCATTCCCCCCACCCCCCACTCCTTCTGCTCTACCTCTAATCCCCACCCCCACCCTTGTCAAAGTTGGGGTGGGGGTGGGGGGCTAAGTGTGGCACCAGGACTTTGAAAGAAGCAAGTTCTACAAGTTAAAAAAAAAAAAAAAGACAGCAAAGTAATTGTGAGGCAGAAAATGGTTTAGTAATTTGATCTCTGGACTTCCCAAATGCACCTCTGAGAGCCAGCCAGCACTCACTCAGTCAGTGGGGGACCAGCAGGTCTGCTTCCCAGACTGGAATAGGAAAATGTTGGTTTCCTCAGCTTTTTCTCCCTACCACACTCCCAACACACACACACACACACACAGAGTGTGTGAGTACCAGAACTGGGGTTGAAACTCAGGGCCTTACACTTTCATTTGTCTTTTTTTTTTGTTCAAGGCTGGTACTCTACCACTTGAGCCACACCTCCTCTTCCAACTTTTTGTTGGTGAAGTGGAGGTAAGAGCCTCATAGACTTTTCTGCCCTGGCTGGTTTTGAACCATCATTCTCAGATCTCACCCTCCTGAGTAGCTAAAGATTACAAATGTAAACCCCCAGTACCTGGCTAACCCTCAGCCTTTTATTCTTTTCACAAGACCTCAAGATATTTCTGACCTATCTGCTGCACTTAGATAGGAAATAGAAGCATTTATTTCAAAAGTGCTCCCCCCCCTTTTTTTGACACCTGTTTAAAAGCTACAAGCTGACAAGCCACGCCCACTCTCCACTCCCTTAGCCACCGGGCTTTGTTCTGGATTCTTACCAGCTTGGAAACCTTGTCTCAACTTGCGTTTAAAAAGGATCTGAGGTCGACTCAGAGAAGAATTTTCTTTTTCATAGATACAGCCTGAGGCATACAATTTTTTTTTTCATCAACAACTGGTACAACTCAAGAGCTTAGCCCTACGCTAAATGCTGTAGCGGGACCTGGGAGTTGGCACACACAGAAAATGCACTGACTCAGACTCTGCTCACTCAAAATATGATCGTTTTGACCTTTAAAGAAAGAGTTGAGTCTTCACACACACACACACACACACACACACACACACACCTTTTTCTTTAATCTTTTTTTAAAAGGTGAATTGAAAGGGTAGTATAGATCAGAGAGGGTACTTTCAATCAATCTACTCTGCATGCTTCTAAATAGTGTAAGGATATGAGTAGGGTAGAAATGGATCTGGTGGGTACTGCCTTGTGTATTCATTCACCAGCCTGCGTGAATGAATGAATCAGCCACCTCTAGGAAACCACACGAACAGTTCGCTCAGATGTGATGATGAGGGCTAGTGGTATAGCTCACTGGCAGAACACTAGCCAGTGCAAGGCCTTGCTTTTTTCATGCCCTAGCAATAAATAAATAAGTGATTATGAAGCTAAAAGTACTTGGGATAGTTGCATATGTTGTGCCTTCTAAATTCCTGCATGTTCAGAGGTTTCGTCCGGAGTGACAGAGCCCACCGCAACAAAGTTGATATTAAAGAAGCAACTTTATTGAGAAGGTTCCTACACTGACCGGCCAGGGCCGCAGCACAGGCTCAGGAGCTGATACTGCGACCCCGAGAAGCCCACGTGTTTAGGTTTTTAAAGGCAAAAATCAGAAGGTGAAGCCTGGTCACGTAGGCGACCAATGAGATTTTCACACACCCAAAAGATTGCACAGTCATACCAGACCACACGCAGGTGGCCAGTGAGGTTACACTTTGTCACATAATGGCTGTTTGAACCAGCCTATCACTTTTGGTTTAAATGACTCGCGAATTCAATGGTAAAGCGGAGCTTAAGGTGAACATACACAAAGGAGTTTAGTGGAGTTTAACATAAGCATGTGAAAAAGGTGGAGTTTATAGTAAACTCAGGATGTCGCCAGCATGCCAGCCAGCATGCCAGCATGCCAGCCAGCGTGCCAGCATGAGCTGGATTACCGGCTACCTGTTTAATCGGTCAGTCTTTAACAAAACAATGAAGGTGGGTTAAGTTAAGGGGAGGGGGACCTAGAGGCATTCTTTTCATTCCAAGAACTGGGCTGGTTGGAGCCAAGGTTTTTGTTTTTTTCTATAATCCCTAAAACAAAAACAAAACCTGTAAAGAAGCTGTCCCAGCTCGAGTCTCCTCTCAGGGCCTAGTACACATGGAAGTTAGGAAGCAGAGAGTTAGAACACCCCCAGTAACCTAACTTAACTGCCTTCCACTAAGCTAAAGGTTCCATCACATCTCAATAACATCCAGTGGGTGACCAAGTCTTTTATACATGAGTTTATGGGGACCAGGTATGAATGCAAAACCTGGCTTATTCATTTACTGTCTAAGAAACTTTACTGCATCCACTTCACCATTCAGAGTCTGAGCCTTGTCTTTTGTTGTAAGGAGGTTCCTCATTTCCAAAGATTAAATGGAATATCACCTGCCAAAATATAAAGTGGTATACAAATGAATTTTAGTAGATTGTAAGATTGTGTGTGTGTGTGTGTGTGTGTGTGTGTGTGTGTGTGCTCATGTGTGAATGCACGTGTGCATGCATGCTGGTACCAGGGCTTGAACTGTCTCCTTGCTTTTCTTGCTCAAGGTTAGTACTCTGCCACTTAAGCTATAGCTATAGCTCTACTACTTGAGCTATTTGTCAGTCATGGGGCTTAAACTCTGGGCTTGGGCGCTGTCCCTGTGCTCTTCAGCTCAATGCGAGTGCTCTACCGCTTGAGCCACAGCAACACTTCTGGTTTTCTAGTGGTTTATTGGAGATAAGAGTCTCACAGACTTTCCTACCCAGGTTGGCTTTGAACCATGATCCTCAGATCTCAGCCTCCTGGGTAGCTAGGATTACAGGCGTGAGCCACCAGCGCTCAGCAACACTTGTACATTTTTACTGGTTAATTACAGATAAGTGTCTCACAGACTTTCCTGCCCAGGCTTGGCTTCAAATGGCAGTGTTCAGATATCAGGCTCCTTGATAGCTAGTATTGCAGGCCACCAATGCTTGCCACTAATTTTTTTTTAATAAGAAGGAAAAGAAGGAGGGGGGGAGAGAGAGATCCAGTCTAGAA
Source organism: Dipodomys ordii (assembly GCF_000151885.1). Taxonomy (NCBI): domain Eukaryota; kingdom Metazoa; phylum Chordata; class Mammalia; order Rodentia; family Heteromyidae; genus Dipodomys; species Dipodomys ordii. The sequence goes on along the minus strand of NW_012267242.1, from coordinate 745,874 downwards.
CCCTCCCTTAAGGTAATTTTTTTTTTTGGCCGGTCATGGGGCCTAAACTCTGGGCCTGGGCACTGTCCCTCAGCTCTTCAGCTCAAGGCTAGTGCTCTACCACTTGAGCCACAGCCCCACTTCTGGCTTTTTCTACTTATGTGTTGCTGAAGAATTGAACCCAGGGCCTCAAGCAGGCGAGGCAAGCACTCTACCACTGAGCTACCTTCCCAACCCCCAAGGTAATTTTAACCCCACAAAGTAGCATCCCATGGGTTTACTGCCTCTCCCTAGGGAACAGGCCTCTGGGGAAAACGTGACCACAGAAGCCTTTGACTTCAGACACAAGAGGATCTTTCCAGTGCTAGAAAACATAGGTGTTATATTCAAATAAGGAAAAGTACTCTGCAAACCTCTGTCTCACGCATCCCTGGTTGCTGGGGCCCCTTGCCCACCTCCCTGGTGTGGCCCTGTCAGAGAGCAGGGTGTTGATAGGAGAGTCTTCTTGAAGGGAGAAGCATCTTTCTGGGTTTTAATGAGATCATTTATTGTCTTTTTGCTCTGATGAGGATGGTAAATGTGACGGGTGAAATAGAAAGAATAATTAGTCCCAGAGGTGAATTCATCCCCTACAATACGTCTTTTCTTCCCTCTCAGACTGCTGAAAAGTTTACTGCTTCCAGATGCATCTGGTTTCAACAGTAAGAAGAACCAACTCCTCTGGAGTTGCAAACTTGTCAGGGAAAAGCTGGTTTCTGGGAAGAAGAAGAAGAAAAAAAAAAGCAGAGTGAGCAGGGAAAAGGCCACGATAAAGCATGTGGGCCTCATGGGGCGCCGTGACCCCAGGAGCAGGGAGAGGAAGGCCTAGGTCAGTCCCCACTGCAGTAGCAACTTCTCAGTAATTAGCTGTTAAGGAATCTGGCAGTCCCTGAAGGAGCCGGTGAGGAATGCTTTCTTCAGATCTTACCAGTCAGTGCCCTGGCACAGCCCAGCTGGGGACTTCCTGCTCCCCCCCCCCCAGCTCGGGACAGGCCTCCGCCCCTGTCTGAAGAGGCCGCTGGAGCACACACCAGTCTTTGATAAACACCAGCTCCTCCCACAGCAGAAATAGAAGCTTTTGCGTTCCTGCCAGTGGCTTGGTACTTGGAGAATCCAAAGAGCTATGAGCCCTCATAGCTGAGTGACCCAGCCTGGATGATTCCAGATGGAAGAAAAGCTACTATCTTGCTAGAAAGCTACATTTGCTCTCCTACCTATTCTCTTCCTGAGGTTCTCTGAAGCTAAAGAGTCCTGATAGGAGGCGGGAAGGAAATGGGAGGCAAGGCCAACAATTCCAGACAGATGTGGGCCTCAGGGGGGCCTGGACCAGGGAGAGAGCCAAGGTGAGAAGTACAAGGAGCTAGGAATACCTCTGACAGGAAACATCAGAATCCAAGCAACCTAGAGGTCTGTCATGAAGAGGGAAGAGGAAAAGGACCGAGAGGGGAAGTTGGGCCTCAGTCTACCTCCTGGGTATGAGCAGAGGGGATGGATAGGAATGGCTAGTGTTACAGGAAGTCTGGTCCCCACAGACCCTGCAGAGAGAGGTAGAATTGTACTCTCCACTCAGGGAATGGAGGAACAAAGGCAGGGATGGAGCCTGTGATAGCTAGCACTCTCCTCTTCCCTCAGCCCCAGTATGTCCAGTAGTCTCTTGGTGGGGCTTATTGCACCTAGGTAACTTTTGGTTATTGGTTGAGGTCCCCTCACAACCAGATTCTGAGCTGGGTGTACTTACCCACAGTGCTCAAGACTCGCCGTCCTTTTGTAGCCTGTGAAAATGTTTAAATTTCTTTTAGAAACAGAAGAACGCAATTTAAAAAATCCAAATATTGCTGGGTGCCTGTGACTCACACCTGTAATCCTAGCTACTAAGGAGACTGAGATCTGAGGATCACGGTTCAAAGCCAGCCAGAGCCGGAACATCTGTGAGACTCTTATCTCCAATTAACTACCAGAAAACTGGAAGTAGTGCTGTGGCTCAAAGTGGTAGAGGGCTTGCCTAGAGCTGAAGAGCTCAGGGATAGCACCTAAGCCCAGAGTTCAAGCTCCATGACTGACCAAAATAAGATAAAATAAATCCAAAATGCATTAGTATATTTATACTTCTACCAATAGTTATAAAACACATCATTGGGCCGGGCATCGATCCAAAATAATCCCTTAACTACTCAGGAAGATAATACCTAAAGATCATGGTTCAAAGCTAGCCTGGGCAGCAAAGTCAGTAAGACTCTTATCTCCAATTAACCACCAAAAAAGCTGGAAGGAGGAAGTAGTACAGTGACTCAAAGTGGTAGAGTGCTAGCCTGGAGGAGAAAAGCTCAAGGACAAGCTCTGAGTTCAAACCCTATAATCAACAACAACAACAAAGCTGGAAGAAGAGCTGTGACTCAAAGAGATAGAGCTCTAGCCTAGAGCAAAAATAAAATAAAAAAATACCCAGGAACTACACAAGCCTTGAGTTCTGGGACCAGCACATACAGACATAAAATACATTTTGGAGGAGAGTGCTGGGTGTGTATTCAGTCTTAAATTTGTACTCTACCACTTGACCATCTGACCTATGCCCCAGTTCTCTTGCTTTTGCTTTGTTTTTATTATTGTTGTTGTTTTACCAGCTAAGGTTTCACACTTTTACCTGGCTGGCCCTCTATGGAGATCTTCCTACCCCTGCCTCCTGAGTAGCTGGTATTACAGTGTGGACGTCTATACCCAGCACTGCTTTTGATGAAGGACTCACAGCTACCAGAAGCAAAAGGACTTATAACCCATGGAAGTCCAAGTGAGAATTGTATGAGAACTGTCTTCTTCCCATTATAGGAGGCCTCATACCAGTCCTTTTGTGGTACCCATGGAACAAGTTACAGAGACTGAGGTTCCATCATTTAAGCTACTTGCTCAAGGCCCCTAGTAGAGGGCTTTGGAGCCAGCAGTGACGCACATCTGACTCCACAGCTCTGGCTCTTCCTAGTGTTCTGTGAAGCTGGAAGGGTTTGGAAGGGTGGCAGGGAGAAAATGTTTGGTGGGGAGAATGCCTCCTGTCCTGGCAATCTCATCCTTCACCAGTGGGAGCAGGGAAGGCCCCGGAGCTCTGGCAGCTCTGGTAGCTCATCTGCAAACAGCCGTCACGGTACACATCTCTGTGGACTCTTGGAGCAGCTCCATTGGCCTCAGCCAGATGCGTGTTTGTGGCTTTCCTCCTTGGCTCCTTTCCCCGGGTTTTCATTCCTTTTATTCTGAGATGGAGCCCGTGGTGGACACCCAGAAGTCAGTGGGGACTCCAAAAGGAAGTGAAGGCCAGGGAAGGGGGCCAGGAGGGGGGGGGCAGCCTAGAGAACACAACATTCAATCCTTTATTATTCACATGTGGCCTGACCGCTGGTGGACTGGCTCCAGGAAAATCTGAACACTCTCCCCCCCCCCCCCCCCCCCAGCTGAGCCTCCTAGCAGCTATCCAGGTCAGGACATCCTCCACCCCAGCCAGACTTCGTGTTTTTTTTGTTTTTTGGGTTTTTTTTCATATCATAGCTGCAGAAGCACTAAAAGTATGGCTGTGTAGACTTGGCTCTAGTAGCCCTGGCTGCACAGGGAACTTGAGATTTGTGACCTTGAAGAGAAAAAAAAAGAAAGAAAGAAAAAAGGCCTAACCCTGCTTGGTGTTCAGTTCTATCATCTGGAAGAAAAAAAAAGACGAAAAGAAGGCGCTGCTGGAGGTGAATGATCTTTCGGGGGTCTAGTAATGAAATAAACAGAAAGCCCATAATTCTAAGTTAAGGGATGTAGAAAGAAACAACTGTTGCTTGCCAAAGCAGACTCTGATCCCTCCAATCCCAGGTCACCAGGCCCCCTCTTGGCAGGGGTCTTGTTGAAGGCCATCTGGATGCTGTCCCGTGGAACTAGGCATTAGTAAGTGCAGCCAGCTTTGGTGGACAATCCTGCAGAGCGGTGGGCTTGCCCTTCTGGAGGGCCACCGTGAAGCTGGAGGCTGTCCTGGCTCATCCTGCTAGCATGGGGGGGCCAAATGGCCCATCTGCCTCAAGGTCAGAGCCACACTTCCTGCAGCATGTGTCCAGTCTGGTCCTGAGCCCTGATCCTTGGCCAGACACATGGGCAGAGATCGGTGCCTCTGGGTGTCCCATACTGTGCCCAGGCCTGACTCTGGATCCCTGCCCCCACCCCTGCAGGCCTTCTTTTCTTTCCCTAGTGGTTAGAGGAGCTGAAATCCGATCACAGACTGTCTGGAGCTGGTCTCAGACCCAGGCAGCTCTGGCTACCAGTGCTGGGGGCCATTCCTGCTGAAGAACCCAGGCTGGACCCGGCAGGGGGTGGGAGGTCCAAAACCTTGCCTAGAAGCCTCTTTGTCTCCATGAGTGAGGGGCTGACAAAGTCGAGAATGAATTAATTGCAGGGGCGGGAAGATAGAGTCAACCCCCTCCCCCAGGGTAAGCCGAATGACACCTGACAGCTCAGGAGAGACTCTCCCTCCCCCCTACAAGCCCTCATGACTGGGGGGGGGATGGTCCTGCTAATCCCCATAGCAAGAGGAAGCTAATTACTGCAGCCAGAGAAGGCAGGATAAAAGTGAGCGGGGACCTACACCCACCAGGCCTAGAGTCATGCTATTTGCTGCTAAATTAAAATAATTATATTACCTAATACAGAAACCACGTGAAGAACTCCGGCTCTCTGTTCCATCTAGGCGCTTCTGATGGGTTAAAGGCAACATCTTGGTTTAATTCCCTCTCTCCCCACCCCCCCAACCAACTACAAATGTCAGAAATAAATGATCGAAACCAGATGTGAGATTGTGGGTGCACATTTTCAGGCAGTTCTGTGCTCACAGATGCCTTGTATTAATAATGTACAGTTGTGACAGGAAATATGGTTTAGAGTCCTGGAAAAACATGAAAGCTAATTCCATTACCCCTTTTCATGGTACCTACTTCTTCTCAAATGCTCAACTGGTTTGGATTACAGTGAAATTCTAGAGGAAAAAAAAAATGATTTGGTTGGCGATGGTAACTTAGCTCTGTTTGCCAGCTTCCCCCCTAGAGCAGCACCCACTTTCTCAGGCACCTGCAAAGACCTACACTCTGCGTGCAAATAACCAGAGATGGAACATCTGGACCAGGGGACCGGATCACTCCTCACTGGAGGTGCCTTTAAATGCTCCCTCTTTCCTGTTCCTAAGGACTCAGTAGAGGCCCCCACCTCCCCTTGCCAGGGATCCCAGCTTCGTTGTGTCTTGCCCTGGGACAGGCCCTTTAAACCTGGCCTCTCCCTCACACTTCACTTGGAGCCAAAGTAAAAACAATAAAACACTTTTATGCTCGGAAGAACCAGATAAATCCTAGTAATTGATCTCGGGAGAGGGATTATTAAGGGGCTAAGTGCAATGCTTTCCAGAACTGGGGGTGTAATAAGCATGAAGCCAAACAAATGCACAATTTGTTATCTGTATTTCATCACTTGATGCTTTGCAAGCAACTGGCTTGAAAATGGCTTTTCTCCTGAAGGAAAGAAGGTACTAAAATAGCTGTGCCACACCCATTGACAGCTAGGCTCTGTTGCTGAAATCTGTCTGCACTCACCATGTCTCTCATAGGCTGGTACACCGGGGAAGATCAGAATGTTCTTAAGGACTTATTCTCTTCCATCATATGCCAGTGTCCGAAGCAAAAAGAGAAACATCCGTTCGGGTCTCCCCACCCCTCCAGCCCTCTTACTCTACACCTAGGAAGCAACTACCAGGTAACCAGCAAGGACCTCTGACTGACCTAAATCTGTAAAATCAGAAAGACTTTCCTTAGCCTAGACAAAGAGCTGTGGAAGAAAAGCTAGCCACCAGTTCAGCTGACAGGGATAAAAGACCAGAGCACCTAAGAGAATTGGCTGATATTTATTGAGAGCTTATTATGTGCCAGGCTTGTTCCTGTCGGCTCTTGTGCCTGTGTCATATTACCCTAGCAATACCTGGTCAGGTAGCTGCAATGTAATTGCTTTTTGGTTTTGTTTTGTGTCAGGCTAGAGCACTGTCTTTGAGCTTTCTTGCTCAAGGCTAGTGCTCTAGCACTTGGGCCACAGCTCTACTTCCAGCTTTTCTGGAGGGATGGGGAGGCTGTAATTGGATATAAAAGATTTGCAGATCTTCCTGCCTGGGCTGGCTATGGACCATGATCTTCATCCTCTCCTGAGTGGCTAGGATTACAGGCATGCAACTGGCACTTGGCTGTAAAACAATTGTATCTCTGCTCTATAGAAAAGGAAACTGGGATTTAGGGATGCCACAGTTAGTGGAAAAATTAATATTCAAAATTAAGTCTGTCTGGTTTTAAAGATGATATATATTTTTAAACAACCCCGATTCACCTTGATAAAGATGGAAAGTATATTGTTCATTATAGACAAATTCATTAGTGTGTGTGTGTGTGTGTGTGTGTGTGTGTGTGTGTGTGTGTGTGTGTGTGCTGATTCTGGGACTTGAACTCAAGGCCTTGTATTCTTGTTTTTTTCACTCACAATTGGTGCTCTACTGCTTGAGCCACACATCCACTTCTGGCTTTTTAACTGGTTAATTGGAACTTGCATTTGTCCAGGCTAGCTTTGAACTGTAATCCTCAGATCTCAGCTTCCTGAGTAGTTAGGATTACAGGTGTGAGCCACCAGTGCCTGACTCAGACTCTGTTGTTCTTTTAAACAAACTTCCTTTTTTTCAGACAGGGTTTACAATTAATATCTAAAACATATTAACACAAAGTGCCCCATAGAAATTTCATGTTAACAATGCTGTTAGAACAAGGCATAGAAGAACCTACTGAGGATGAAGAATCAAAAGTCCTGACTTTCAGACTTAGCTTTAGTCCTCAACAGCCATAAAAATTAAAGCATTTAGTTTCTTAGGCTGCAGTTTCTTCAACTTTAAGGTGGCCATGATAATACTTGCACAATTTGTAAAAATCACAGTAATAATGGCTATTTGAATTTTTATGAAAACACTTGGGAAATAGCTATGTAACCTTGAGCACATTGTTTTACCTTTCTGATCTTCATTTGTCTTAACCTGTGAGAGTGAATTTTAAAACAACCTACTCTATCTCCTGCTTAGAAACGCTGCGTTTCAAGGATGGGCATTATTGTGTCCATGTCTCAAAGGAGCAAAAGCCAGGAAAAAGGGACTGCCTTCTAAGAGGGACTATTCCACAGAATGGAATTGTCCACGGCCAACATTAAAAACGAAACAAAAGGGCTGGGAAGGTGGCTCAGTGGTAGAGTGCTTGCCTTGCATGCATGAGGCCCTGGGTTTGATTCCTCAGCACCACATAAGCAGAAAAAGCTGG
>NW_012267242.1:689760-736566 GCF_000151885.1 Dipodomys ordii | reverse complement strand
GAAGGAAAGAATGAAAGGAAGGAAGGAAGGAAGGAAGGAAGGAGGGAGGGAGGGAGGGAGGGAGGGAGGGAGGGAGGAAGGAAGGTTTATAAAATATTTAAAACTTACATATTGAAGCTGGACTCTTGTGTTTTATACTTGTAGTCCTAACCACTCAGGAACCTGAGATCTGAAGGATCATGGTTCAAAGCCAGTCTGAGTAGAAAATTTGCTTGACTATCACAAACAAAGAAGAAAAAAAAACCCTTAGCAGCAAAAACCAGAGCTGGGGGGATGGTTGAGTGGAAGAGTACTAGCCAAACAAGCAAGCTAAGAAAAGTATGGGGCCCCGAATTCAAACCGCAGTACCAGAAAAAAGAAAAACAATTACACATTAAGCTATGTACTAGAATCTATTTTCATTGTGGGAGATTCAGCAGTAAGCAAAATAGAAAATACCCCTCCCCTATTAAAGAAATGGAAGATGGGGAAGCAAAGTAAAGAATTCTGTTTCATAAGTGCTAAAATAAGCAGCCAATTGGCTGATATTTTTTTTTAAATGGTACGTGCATACAACAACAGTCACTGACTGTCTCTTTAAAAGTCAATTGTAGCCTGATGCTGGTGGCTCACACCTGTAATTCTAGCTACTTAGAGACTGAGATCTGGGGATCAAAGCCAGCCTGGGCAAGAAAAGTCCATGAGATTCTTATTTCCATTTATACACACACATGCATGTACACACATACACATACACCCGCACACACACACACACAAAGCCAAAAGTAGAGCTGTGACTCAAGTAACCTTAAGCACAAAAGCTCAGGGACAGTGTCCAGGCCCTGAATTCAAACACTAATACCAACACACACACACACAAAACAATTTTAAAAAAACACAGTCACCTGTAATAGTGGCATAACCCTAGCACTCAGGAGTCTGAGGTACAAGAATCTCAAGTTCAAGACCTTGTCTTTCCAAGTTCTGCATTCAGGATGCTCTTCCCCCGCCCCCTCCCCCAGCACCCCCCACCCTGAACTGGAGTGCTCTGCACCCAGTTGGTATCACACTACAGACAACAGAATGTGAGTTATGCCCAACACCTAGTTTGGAATGATAAAATATCCAGACATTTTAGAAGATGAAAAATATATAATTCTTTGCAAATGCATATAAACAATACACGCCTATTTGAAAAAGATGTTCACGAAGCAAGCTTTTCAGTAAGGCATGTGGGCACGTGTCTCCTCTTCTGTGTCGGTCGCAGAGGAGATGCAAGGCCAACATCTACACAAAACCGGGCAATTTTACCTGGGCTGTTTGCCCGAAACACCTGGAAGGCAAGATTTTTGGTTATTCATTTGACCTCAATGTCTAGTCAAGATTTGTGGGAGAAATACAACTTTTTTCTTTTCTTTTCTTCTCTTTTTTTTGTTGGTCATGGGCTTGAACTCTGGGCCTGGGCGCTGTCCCTAAGCTCTTCAGCTCAAGGTCAGCACTCTACCATTTGAGCCACAGCGTCACTTCTAACTTTCTGGTGTCTTGTTGGAAATAAGAGTCTCACAAACTTTCCTGCTCAGGCTGGCTTTGAACCGCAATCCTCAGATCTCAGCCTCCTGAGTATCATAAGCCACTGGCACCCAGCTTAAATAAAACATTTTGAGGACATTTTTAAGATCTAAGCCCTCTGACCAATTGAAATTACTATTGGCAAAACAAAACAAAGCAAAGCCTTTCTAGCTTCTCATGGATATTTCAGCAAAGATGACTGCCATCTTTCCACAGCCAAATACTAGAATTTTCTCCACTCTCCCAGCAGTGTTTTGTTCCAAAGCCTTCTGATTACAAAGGGGTTGGAAATTATTATAGTTGTTTTAAATATCAGGAATTAGGTCCCTACAGAATTGTTGGTACACTTCTGAAACCTTAGATCTAGCTGGGGCCTATTGGAATGACCCCCAAAACAACAGCAGATCTGGCCAGACCAGAACTGGCTGGGTGGATCTGAAGCTGGTGAATGAAAACATCCATGTGGACACAGCCATAGCTGGATGTAAGGAACCAAGATCTGTCATCATTACCACCTTTTTGTTGTTGGTGGTGGTGGGGCTTGAACTCAGGGCCTAGGCACTGTTCCTGAGCTCTTTTGCTTAAGGCTAGCACTCTACCACTTTGAGCCATAGCTCCACTTCTGATTTTCTGGTGGTTAATTGGAGATAAGAGTCTCACAGACTTCCTGCCTGAGGTGGTTTTGAATTGTGACCCTCAGAGCTCAGCTGCCTGAGTAGCCAGGATTACAGGCTAGCCCCATTTCTGTCCAGCCATGTTTACTGCTAGATCCAGGATGGCTCTAGGCAGGACCATGTGGGAGGCTGCTCCAAGCTGCTTGGTTCTCTGGTGAATGTTCAGCAGCCAAAGCCTCAGAAAGAGGGGCTTTTGTGCCAACGTATCAGTACAATGAAGTGTCACAACCTAATTCTCATCAAGAAGCAAGTCACTCTAGAAACACAAAGCTTAGGTTACCAGCCTCTGTGAATCCTAAGAGAAACCATACTTGGGAAGGTGGAGGAGATGCTGAGAGCCTATCAGTTGCAACCTCTACCACCCTATTGTCCACTAGTGCTCACACAGCTAACACAAAGCATTGGTCAGCTCCCAGTTTAAAGACAGAAGTCTCTGCAGCATCCCTATTATGAGAGCACTGAACTCTTCCAGGAGCAGTCACCCACTTGAAGGCGAAAAGGAAATACAACTCATTTAACACAGAGAAGAAAGTGAGAAACACATTAGTTGGAGAAAGGATGAAGGAGACTTTTCTATTTTAAATAGGCAATTTATACTTCAAATTGGCTTTGTTTAGGGTCATATCAAATGTCCTTCAGCTGGTCAGTGAATGAGATTGAAGAAGAGAGACTCGGTTGTCCCTGGGCTGGAAGCTGGGGCTGGGTTGGGGGTGAGGGAGTAAGACTCATTTCTTCTTCATAGGGTCCTTTAGTGGTCTGGCTTGGTGAACTGCTCTGCACCATAATGTGGTTCTAATTAAACACAAAGCATGACAAAACATGTTAGATTTTAAAAAATTGAGCCAGGTAGGGTGGCTCTAACTGTTAGGTTTTTAAAAAGAGGTAGCCGAGTAAGAACAGCACCAGCACTCACGTGGTATTCAGGTAAGGGGTAGGTTTATTCAGTAGACCTGCTGGGACCAGGCAAGGTTGGCACTCCACGTGGCTGGGAAAGGCCTGGGAAAGAGAGCTGGGAAAGAGAGAGGAAAGAGAGAGAACAGAGAGAGCTAGAAAAGAACAGCAAGAGAGCATAGAGAGCTAGAAAAGAACAGAGAGAGAGCTAGAACAGAACAGAGAGAGCGCCTGGGCCTGCGCTAGGCCTTATCTAGGGTGTGGGCGGGGAAAGGTGTGGCCCCATCAAATTCAGATGTGACCTCTTCCAGGTGTCCCAGTTGCCTAGGTAACGCAGGTACTGGGTGGAGACTTTGCTGCGAGGAGGATGGAGTCTGCTAGCCATCCAGGAGCGGACCTTACACTAACCTATACTCTTAGCTATTTGAGAAGCAGAGATGGAGTGATGGCAGTTCAAAGCCAGCCCAGGCATAAGGAGTTGTCGAGACTCCATTCCAACAAGTAGCACTTGCCTGTGATCCTAGCTAAAGAGCAAGCACATGGCTGGGTACAGTGGTACCCACCTGTCATCCCAATGATAGGGGAAACAATCACAGCCCAGGCCAATCAGGGCATGAAGAGACTCTACTTTGATAATAACTGATGCAAAATACAGAGCTAAAAGCATAGACTAAGATTGCCTGCTTAGCAATTGTGAGGCCCTGAGTTCACTCTCCAGTAATGGAGAAAAAGAAAGGGAAGGGAAGGAAAGGAAAGGGAAGGGAAAGGAACAAGGAAACAGAGAGGGCCGGAGGATATAGGAGTTGGAAGATTCTGGGGGCACACCTGGAAGGACATCACTCAAACAAGTATGGCACTACTTGTGTTTGGGGTAGAAAGGAGGCAAAGGCAGTGTATGTACAATAAAAGAACCTCTTATCAGCCAGGCAGCCTCCCAAGAACCAGACCTAGGAAGGGAGACCCCAAACCTGCTTGAAAGACCCCAAACCTGCTTACCTGCTTCTTAGCGAGGCTGCTACCAACACCCTTCCCAGACCACAGCATCCATTCTGAGGTAGGGTTCACGTTAAGAGCCACTCCAGGACACTCGCCAAAGATGGAATGGAGCCTGGGGAAAAACTGTGACTTAATCCAATGACCAAATGTGATCTAATCAGAAGGCAATACAGAGATAACAAGAAAGAGTAAACAGAATTAGATTCTCGGGAAAGCCTGGGGGGGGGGGGGCGTGAGCCTTCCTTCACTGTGCCCTGCAAAGCTCAGCAGCCTGGAACACAGAGATGCACCCTCGTACCAGGGCTCCACTCTGCCCACCCGGCCCACCCCAGTGTCCACTGCAGTGACTTGGTGGCTCTGAAGCCATCATGGAAGAGCCAGCAGCTGTCCCCAAGACCTCCTGGGTCACAGATTGGCTGGCTTTCGGCTGGCTTCGGTAATCTCAAAGACTTCTCTGTCCCCATTTACGTTTGCGGTGGGTTTCTGGCATCAAGGTTGTCATCAGAATGAGTGGACAGAGTTTCTCCTCATCTGTGCTTCATCTCCAACATGGAGGAAATCAAACTACACGGTTCAAGGGTTCATGAGATGGAATTTATCCATATGAGATTAGAGCAGAAACTGGCACGTGATAGGCGCTGAGTGAACATTCATTTGGATGGATTCTTTTTGGAAGTTGGAGGTCACAGATTGCATAAGGGTAGGCCACGGCGGAGAATTGAACACGGAGTGGGAAGGGAGACTGGTGGAGAAAATGATAGAAGCCGCAGTGAGTGCTCGGGAAGCTTTGGCCATGGACAACGATAGCAAACGTTAGAGGAGGACCAGTCAGTGAAATGGAGCCTACAGAGGTGAGAGGAATAGGAGTGGGAAATGTGTCTGGGACTGATATGGGCTAGAAGACACATAGAGCTACTGGGTAGACAGGAGGCCGTGGCTCACACCTGTAATCCTAACCACTCAAGGAGGCTAAGATCTGAGGATCAGGATTCAAAGCTAGTCTAAGCAGGAAAGTACACAAAACACTTATCTCCAATTAATGAGGGGGAAGAAAAAAAAAAAAACAACCTAGAAGTGGAGAGTGGTACAGTGGCTCAAATGTTAAGAGCTAGCCTTGAGCACTCAGGCCTTGAATTCAAGCCCCTGGACCTGGACAGGAGAGGAGAGGAGAGGGGAGGGGAGGAGAGGGGAGAGGAAGGGAGGGGAGGGGACTCAGTATAAATGGTGTTGGGCTGATAGGAGGTTTTGTGGTATTGAAGATCTAGCCTTGTATCTTGTAACAGAATCAGGTGTCTCACTTCTAGCTCTACCATTCTCAGCATGTGGCTTCACCTCCCAGACCTCCAGCTCTCGGCAGCAGGAAGAGAAGAAAGGTAATCTTGGTCACAAGCTTTTCCTAAAGGAATGGCCTACAGGATGCATGTACCACGTCTGCTCTAGTCTCTTTGGCCAAGACTCTTTGGCTACATGTCCCTAGAGCTACAAAAGAGGCTGGGAAGCCTGGTGCCAGTGACTCATGCCTGTAATCCTAACTACTGAGGAGGCTGAGAGCTGAGGATCACAGTTCAAAGCAGTCAGGGCAGGAAAGGCTGTGAGACTGATCTCCAATTAACCACCAGAAAACTGGAAGTGGCCCTGTGGTTCAAACAAATAAGGCTGGGAACATACTTTTTATAGCTGGACCATCGTGTGCCCAACTAAATCCCCATGATTTTTTTGGGGGGTTCCGTTGTTGGGCCTGAACTCTGGGCCTGGGTGCTGTCCCTCAGCTCTTCATCTCAAGGCTAGCATTCTACCACTTGAGCCACAGCGCCACTTCCAGCTTTTTTCTTTTTGCTTATGTGGTGCTGAGGAATCGAACCCAGGGCCTCAGGCATGCAAGGCAAGTGCTCTACCACTGAGCCAACTTCCCAGCCCCATCCCCATGATTCTTTATTAAAGAAAAATAGGGAAAAGAGGATATTAAGAGCAACCAATTGTATCTTCTCTACACTAACGCATATTTTGGGCTCCAAATGAAATTGTAATGATCCCCCCAAAATCAAGATAATATAGTATTGTTTGTGACCAATATTCAGAAAGGCAAACTGTATAAAGAACTGGAAAACTAGAACCTTCCTACAATAATCCCACAACTATCAACCAAAGCCTTATCAATGTTGATGGAAAAATGAATTGTCCAATTCCTCTTCAGGAAAAAATAAAAAGTTTTGAAGACAAGTCAAGTAACTATGAAATAAACGCTCTTCTCTTGATTGATTCCATACATTGCCACTGACATTTGTGGGAAGGGGTTATTATAGGACAGAACATGCCAAGCTTTTAAAGTTTGACAAAGAATACCCACTTAAATTATTGTTAGACTCTGAGATCAGCTCTGAAGGTGAGAAAGGAGTTTGGGGGCTAGAGCCAGATGCTAGTGCTGATTTCAACGGCTGAGCAAGGTCTGGAAGTAAGCTACCCTTCCCATCCTAGGTTCTGGCTGCTTTCTCTGCCATTGTTCAATGCCCAGGACATGCATTTGCAGTATGTTGAAGTGTTTCCTTTTGCCCCCAGCCCTTTCTGGAGGGAACTGACAAACAAATAAACCACAAGATGGATCTCCTCTTTAGGACATAAAAATGAGCCCATCTCTTTTGCCTTTCTCCTCTCCTGAAAAGGGTACAAAGTATCCAGGGAGGAGATACTGGGATCAGTGGGGTTTTGGGTTTTGTTTTTTTGTTTTGTTTTGTTTTACAGTTGCCCAGTTTTGAGCTGAGAAGAAAGCTAGAAAAGGGAAAAGAAACAAAGGAGAGAGAAAGACATGCTCTTATCCATTTGACCTTCCCTGGTATCAAAATCCGCTTTGACAGACTAGTGATGCCTATGGCCCAGCCCCCTTTTCTGAATAGCCTTTTCAAACACATAAAGTAAAACAGATTACTCAGGAAAACAATCACAATAGATCCTTGGTTACTGCAAGTATATGGTTCACAGACACCTCTAATGGGGAAGGGAAAAGGGAGGGAAGAAAAAGGAGAGGAGAGAGAGGAGGGGGGGAGAGGAGAGGAGGGCAGGGGAGGGGAAGAGAGGAGAGGAGGAAAAAGGGAGAAGGGAGAAGAAAAGAGGGGAGAGTACGGGAAGGGTGGGGTAGGGAAGGGAAGGAGGGAAGAGGAGAGGTTGGGGAGGAAGAGCGGGGAAGAAGGGAGGAGGAGAGGAAGAAGAAAGAAAGAGAGAAAGGAAGGAAGGAGGGAGGGAGGAAAGGAGGAAGGAGAAAAGGAAGGAAGAAAATAACAACAATAACAAAAATCTCTGGTAGGCTCCCGCTAACACCAGCCACCCCTGTGCTTGCCCCCAGCCAGACTGTGCTAATAGAATTCAGAAGGTAATACAATCCTCAGTCTGAATTCCTGGAGGAGCCTGGCCAGGGGCTGCTGGCAGCTGGCAGGAGGCCGGAGGTAGAGAGGGCTCTGATAAGATCAAGTGCCCACAGGCTTCTATCTCCCCCCGGGCTGCCTCTTTAAGCTTGGCCTCAGCCTAGGTTTACAACTTTCCCCCAACTGTCTGTCTGGCTTCCTGGAGAGAGGAAAGTTCAAGTCCAGAGAGCCTCAGGAATGGAGCCTAATCAGACCCATGTGTGGACAGCACCTCTGTCCTTGGCTCTTGCTCTGGCTGTTCCATCCACACAGGCAGGAGACAAGAGCAACCTCCTAGAGAAGGACCTTTCCCAAGGGGAGTGGCGGGAGGGGAAGGCATCAGGGTCCTCCTCCGTGCCTGGCATTTGGGGATCTCCTCTCTCACCTTACAGTGGAACTTGGATGCAAGTTCCTTGGGAAGGAGGCTTTTTTACTCTCCCAGAATGAAGTGGACAGGCCATTTGGATAAGTGGACAAACAAACAAGCAAACAAACAAAAAAAAATCCAAGATCCCTGCTCCTCTTGGCATCCCAGATTCCTTACCGAGAACTCCCTGTCCTGGGGCAGAAACTGCGATCCTCAGATCTCAGCCTCCTGAGTAGCTAGGATTACAGGCCTGAGCAACCAGCACCTGGTCTACTATACATTCATTGTCATTGGACTTAGTACTCATGTTGTAACTCACACCTGAACAGCAAATGTAACACACGTGTCCTTTGTAGGGCTCAGCCCAGCCTTCTTGGGCTTACAAATAGCAGGTGCTTCCACACTAAGTAGGTTGGGACCATTTTAAACAGAGAAATCAAAAAGGGAAAATGACAAGAAAACAGTCTTAAATAGTCCGCAAGAAGACACTTGCCTTTGGAATGGGAGTAAGCGAGGGAGGCATAGCTGGCCTTGTTCGGCCTCAGCTAGGAACCGGACAGTGGGTGAATTCACTTTTTACTGCTGTTTATTTCATCATGTCCAAATGTAATCATTTGTCTTTTATTTAAACAGCACTCTAAACATTCACACGGTGAGAACAAAAGAGGATATTCTTAGGAGAGGATCGAGGGAGCTCAATAGCTTCGTCATGTGATCATATAAGATGATGCTCATTGAAATGAACTCCGAGAATTGAAACAAGATTTTTTTTTTCTTTTTTAAACTGTACTGCTTGTGCTTCTCCCCCAATCCCCTTTGGTTTGTTCCCTTTTGTCACTGTTTTTTATTTCTGTACCCTTTGTCTTGTATGTAAACTTATCTGATTTGGGAAGGGGAAGCACAGAAACAGTGGGACAAAAGGTGAACCAATTGAGCAATGATACTCACTAAACACTATGTTAGAAATGAACTCTACAACTTTGGGAGGATGGTGGGGGCAGGAGGGGAAAAATGGGGAGAAAATGAGGGAAGGGGTAACACACTTAATGTAACTGTAACCCCTCTGTACATCACCTTCAAGATAAAATTTAATTTTTTTTTTTACTGCTCTTGGCATGTTCACAGATGATCCCTAACACACTGCAGGTATTTATTTGGAAGTTACAGATATGTTTTAGTGAGTAAACAAGTTTGAAAACATAGAGTTCACAGATAATAAGAACTGACTTACATGATCCCATTTACTTTTCCCAACTATTGCAATTAACAGGTATCTTTGTTATTCTCATTTAAAAGATGGGAAAACAGAGGGCCAGTGGATTCAATGATACAGCTGACAAATGCTACTTCATATTTTTCCCACAGCAACCTTAAGACAATTCATTTCAAGAAAACTGCCTGTGCCCTCTTCCTAGCTTCCCTCAGATGCGCACACATGCACACGCACACACACACACACACACACACCTATGAGGTCAACATTGAATCCTTTAGAAATTATATGAAAAGGGGGGGGGAGAAGGATTGGGACTGGGAGGGGAGGGGGGAAGCTGGGAAGGGATGTGAAGGGTAAACAAAGGAGGAGGCTGCAATACTTGGTAAGAAATGTACGCATTATCCTGCCCATGTAATTGTAACCCCTCTGTACAGTATGTTCACAAATAAAATAAAATTAAAAAAAATAATTAAAAAAAAGAAATTATATGAAAAATTAAGTAGATGTCCTTTGTTTCTTGAGTCCTGTTTCCTTTGTCATATTTCCTTGTATTTTGGATTTAACATCCATATATCAGGAAGACCATGTGCTGTCTGTCTCTCTGATCTTGTCTTACCTTGCTCAAAAATGATTTGCTCTAGTTCCATCCATTTCCCTGCAAATGCCATTATTTTTATCCTTTCTAATGGCTAAATAGTATTCCATTGTATATAGGTACTACAATTTTTGGATCCATTCATCTGTAGTGGGGCATCTGGCTTGTTTCCATACCTTGGCTGTTGTGAATTTGTCTCTGCTGTTTTCTTTGAAGTGGGGATGCTGATACAAAGTAGAACCATCTTGGCCACATGGTGGATCGAGAAATTGGATTCAACTGGTACCCTCTTGTCTTCATGGTAGAGGAAGTTAAAGTCCCACCTCCCAGGTGATGGGCGTTCCTGAATTCCTAGAGGGAGGGGCAGAGACTTGGATAATAGGTTACTGGACCTGTCAGTCCTGTGCCTTGAACTTGAGAGACTCTTGAGTTTCCCCGAGACCCTGTCCCTGCCCCTGACACTATTTAGGTGCAGACCAGCTCAGCTGCCATCACGCCATGCCTCATGTTCCTTTGTCTTCTGTCCGTTTCTCCTCTGTTCACCATGGCATCCCACTTCAGCTCTCTACTGGGGTTGATCTGGTTTGTTGGTATTGTTTTCTGCTCTTTCTTTCCTCTCCTGCTCTCATGGCTCAGTTTTCTGACAGTGCTCACTGTATTCGCTGGGCTGCATGTCTTTTAGACAGGAGTCCACCTGCAGCCATCAGCTCTCCAGTAAAGACTACCAATTTGACCTCTCTGTTTCCTCATGACTGAGATAGCTTACAACACCTTTAGCCCAAAAGTAAGCTGTGCTCAGGGTCACTAGGAAAACGTAGGAACAGTCTCTTTGGAGATTACCTTTGCCTTGGGGACACATAGAATCAGGCACAGTACAGATGGGCGTGGGCTAGCCCACAGATCAGAACATCCATGATGACTGAGATGGGAACTTCTTCATAGACACAGAGTTTAGCAGTGGGATAGAGGAAGAGATGAATCCAGGCATCAAGAAGAGAGGTACTGGAATAGCCTTCGACAAACTGAATATGGCCAGAAGCTGAGGGGCTGTATGCTCAACACGGAAGAGTCTGTGAGGGTGAAGCGGGCAGCAGGGCAGCTGGCTGAGATTTGGAGGCTGGAGGTGCACAAGACAGCATTTTTCAGTCCTGCCCCCCTTCCCCACATAACACTGAGGGGTCAAAAAATTCACCCAGATTCCCTGTCAATCATACTGGGGCCTCTATGACTTCCTGGAGCCCATGCAGATACCTGGCTTGATAAAGTTCTGTATTTATCCCTCAGACCCAGAGCTGCCTTTACCTCTCCAATGCATTTGTTACTCTCCCCAGCCCCATTTATTCCTCAGCCTGCTCCAGTATGGCCTCTGCCCTCTTTGTAAATCCAGTAAAGCCATATTCATGAAGGCTATCAATGACTTTCATGACTCCACCCATGCACATTCTTTCAGTCTTCAAGTAACTGGATATTCAGAATAGAATGTAGTTATCATGATGTCAGCGTAGTCTGGCATGCTATAAATAATGAATGAATGAATGGTTTCTGTAATACATTGGTTTCATTTTCCTTCTATTCCTTGTCTGAGTTTTCCCTGTCTCCTTCATAGACTTTTCATTATCCTGCCATAAGGTCACTCCAGGCCTTCGTTCCAGGCTCTTTGCTCATCTATCCAGATGCCCCCTCCCCCCACCAAGTTATGGTGGAGTTATATCCTGACAATTTTATCCTAAGCTGAAAATATTATAAGCTGGAAGTGCATTTCCTATATCTAACCTACTGAACATTATAGTTTAGGCTACCCAAAATGTGCTCAGAACATTTTCATTAGCCTATGTCTGGGCAAACTTATCTAACGCAAATCCTACTTTACAATTCTCTTGAATAGTTTTTGAAGATACAGAAGGTGAAAAAGAGAACAGTTCTAGGAATATGATCTCCCACTATTAGAAAGCAAAATCCTAAGTCAAGCATCTGAGGCTGGGGGCTGTCTATATACTTTTTCCTTGGGAGATCTTATTAGCATCAGTGGCAGATTATACTGTCTGAGGATGGTTAGTTTTTCCCATCCTTAGAATGTAACCGATACTCATTCACCAAGGGGCAGAGTCTAAATTCCCCCACCTTGAATCTTGGTGGCAGATTTTTACTTCCTTGGCCAAGGAAGTATGATAGACATGACCTTCAATGTTAGGTTCTATAAAGAATCACAGTTTCCACTTAGCTCTCTTTCTTGATACTTGCACTTTTAGAACCAATCTATCCAGCCATGGGGAAACCCAGGCCGCATAAAGAGGTCTCATGTGGGTATTGCAGCCAGCAATTCTAGCTAAAGTCTCAGCCAACATCAACAGCAGAGAGTTCCAGCTCCCAGCCATCAAGTTTCCCAGCTGAGGTCTCAGACACTGTAGAACAAAGTCATTTGCTCTATATTCTGTCCAAAGTCCCAGTGTATCCAAACCATAGGAGATAGCAGTGGTTACTTTCAAGTCCCTAAGTGTTGAGATAATTTATCACTCAGGATTAGGCAACCACTATGCTGGCTGTATGTTGGTATCTCCTACTTTAAAATTTCCAACCTAGTCTTCTCCTTTGATGTCTAGATCCACATGTCCTATTGCCTGCTCATTTC
Source organism: Dipodomys ordii (assembly GCF_000151885.1). Lineage (NCBI taxonomy): Eukaryota > Metazoa > Chordata > Mammalia > Rodentia > Heteromyidae > Dipodomys > Dipodomys ordii. The sequence continues at coordinate 724,255 of NW_012267242.1, read as the reverse complement.
TCTGCTTGGATGCTTCAAAGAAACTGTGACCTCCATCACATCCCAAACTGAGCTCTGATTTTTTTCCCCCATACGTCCAAACCTTTTCTACTGCTTTCTTTTTTGGTAACTGGCTCCACCTTCCTACCTATTTCTCAATCAAGAAATGTAGGAATTCTCCTCAATCCTTCCCTTCCTTCGATCAGCACACTCAACCAGTCTTCTCTCTTCAACGTCTCTCACATACACCACCTCTCTTCATTCTCTCCAAAAACTTCTCATCCAAAAAACTGTCCTCACCTGCCTCTCTACCTGCACAAGTTTCTTACCTCCCCAGGTATGGCTTAATTCTCTCTGATTTGTTCTTCTCACTGTAACCAAAGCAAACCTTCTCCAGAACACTTACATGACTTTTTTTTTTTTTAACTTTTAAGATCACGATCAAAATCTTTACCATGTACAAGAAGGCCTGGTGAGATCTAGTCCTTGCCTCCCCTCTCAAAATCTGGAGCCTTCTCCTGGGCATCATTTTAAGATGTCAGCTCTGCATTATACTGGCCTGTGTCAGTTCTCCAACTGAGCCACACTCCTTACACAGAAGGACAACCATAGCTGTGGTCTCCCACAGAGACATCTGTTTCTGAACTTCCTTTTCTTTTCTTTTCCTTTCTTTCTTCCTCTCTCTCTTTCTCTCTCACTCTCTTTCTTTCCTTCTTTCTTTTTCTTTCGTCAGTCATGGGACTTGAACTCTGGGCCTGGGTGCTGTCCCTGAGCTCTTTTTTTTGCTCAAGACTAGTGCTCTACCACTTGAGCCACAGCGCCACTTCCAGTTAACTGGAGATAAGAGTCTCGTGGACTTTCCTGCCTGGGCTGGCTTTGAACTGAGATCCTCAGATCTCAGCCTCCTAAGTAGCTAAGATTACAGGTTTGAGCTACCAGCACCCGGCTGTCCTGTCTTTCATTTAGTCAAATTTTATTCATTCTCTAGATCTTAGCTCAGCCAAAGAACCCCCCTCTTGATTCCCCTACCCCTGTGTAAGGGCTTTTGTTGCATGCTGTCATAATTCAGCCAGCTTGTATTTGTAGTTTTATCTCTGTCTATAACTCCATATCAACTGTGAGAATATTTGATTAATGTCTGACAAAACTAAAAGATTTGGGGGTAGGTTAACCCATGGCCAGGCCTCCAGCACCATGAAAAAGCATTCTGAAGATTTTTTTTTTTTGAGGAGTGTGGCTGTAGAGCAGGTAACTGAGCAGTAAGTGCTTGCATGGCATGTGCAGAAGGGGGAAGGGCAGACATATCTCAGTTTTGTGAGCTCAATATATGTCTACAAATCTAGATCTATCTATCTATCTATCTATCTACCACCCATATCTTTTTTTGGGGGGAGGGGTCTGGTCGTGGAACCTGAAATCTGGACCTGGGTGCTGTCCCTCAGCTCTTCAGCTCAAGGCTAGCACTCTACCACTTGAGTCACAGCGCCACTTCCGGCTTTTTTTTTGCTTATGTGGTGCTGAGGAATCGAACCCAGGGCCTCAGGCATACAAGGCAAACACTCTACCACTGAGCCAACTTCCCAGCCCCGACTACCACCCATATCTATAGATATAACTAGCTCTATCTATAGAGCTATTGATCTATATCTATCCCTCTATATAGAGATTGATGTAGATATATAGAGATAGATATGTAGATATAGATAGATCTAGATCTATGGTTAGACTTAGGTATAGATAGATCTATATTTATTGATCTATCTATATCTATCCATATGTAGATATATAAATGTAATTTCTTCAGATTTCAAATTCTCTACCCCATTGTCTTTGTGGGGACTGGGATAAAGGACCTTGATTAAACTAATAGTGATAGCTTGGCACAGGTGGCTCATGCCTATAATTCTAGCTACTTAACTAACTGAGATCTGAGAACTGCAGTTTAAACCCAGCCTAAGCAGCAAAGTCCATGAGGCTCTTACCTCCAATTTACCAGCAAAGAGCTGGAAGTAGAAGTATGGCTCAAGTGGTAGAGTACCACTCCAGCTCCACCCTCCACTTTTAGCAGATCTGGCCACTTGTCATGGGAGTTGGTGACAATGCTTCCAGTTTTGTGCTCCTGCTCTAACTGTGCCAGTCAGTGTTCTGTTACTATAACAAAATGCCAGAGATGTTCAACTTATAAAGAAGAAATGTTTACATCTAGCTTCAGTGGATGGTCTGTTGGCTGCTTTGCTTTCAAGTCTGTGATGAGACAAGCAAGCACCTCATGGTAGAGAGTGTGTGAAGAGACCTAAATATGCTCACAACTGTAGTTTTAGCCCAGCCTGACTTCAGTGACACAAGGTTCAAAAAGTTTTAAGTAGAGTTTTCTTCTTGTCTTTTCTGCTCCCCTCCTGCCATTCAAAGAACTCAAGAATACCTTTTCAGGTCCAAGTGACTAGAGGAATGTAGGACCATTCAGGACAGCAAGATATATACTTCTAGATACTAACACTATTATGACAGGAAACAAGTGGATCCAGGACCACCAACTGGCCTGAAGGCATGCCTCAGTATGTATATCCACAGCCCAAACTCTTAGGCTTTCCCTTAAAAACCCGACCTCAGCTGGGCACTGGTAGCTCATGTCTGTAATCCTCACTACTCAGGAGGCTGAGATCTGAGGATCGTGGTTCGAAGCCAGCCCGGGCAGGAAAGTCTGTGAGACTCTTACTCAGTTAAATCCAGAAGGGGCACTGTGGCTCAAGTGGTAGATGTTAACCTTGGGCAAAAGGAGCTCAGGGACAGCTACCAGAGTTCAAACTCCAGCACCAAAAAAATAAAAAGAAAGAACCATCCTCCACCTTCCCCTGAGTGACTATATAAAGAGGAAGAGGGTGACAACCTTTGAGACTGAGAACTTTGTTCTCTTTATTTTGCCTGGAAAAATTAGTAAACCTGAACTTCCTTTTGTCTAAAACCCTGCTCTCATGATATGAGAACTGGCATTGAATTCAGAGGATCAAACTTCTGCATCAATGGCTGAAACAAAGAGAGAGCAAGAGGAAGGGCAGGGATCCTAAAATAGCCTTCGATAGCACGACCCCTCCATTGTCCAAATTACCTCCTTCTAGGCTCCATTGGAAGGGTACTTTCCACCCCCTTCCAATAGCACTTGACATGGAGATTGAGTGTTTACCACCCTGGCTTGTAGGGGATGCCACATTCTAGACCACAGCACTGCCACAGCTCCATGCTCTCCACATTAATCAGGATGAGGCCAACAGGAAGTTTCCCTCAGCCAGTTGGTGGGGGCTGACCACTGTCATCCTAGCTACTCGGGAGGCTGACACCTGAGATCTGAGGATCACAGTGCAAAACTAGCCCAGATAGGAAAATCTAGGAGACGTACTTTTAATTAACCAGCAAAATAGCAGAAAGTGGAGCTGTGGTTCAAGTGATAGAATGCAAGCCGTAGGTGAAAAAACTAAGAGACAGAGGCCTAGGCCCTGAGTTTAAACCTTCAAGCCCCAATACCAGCACACACACACACACACACACACACACACACATTTCCCTCAGACCTCTATCAAGGCTCATTCTCTATCCTTCCATTCCTGCCTCACTAATTCCATCCATCCATTCATCTGCCCATTCAGTCTCCAATGCCTAGTTTCATACTTATTATGTGCCAGGAACTACAGGACCTACTTGATACTAAAACTTGTCCTTCAAAAGCATACAGTCTAGCTAAGAGACAGTTCCATAAGCCAGTGAGAAGTTCTACCCGTGTTTCAGATCTCCAGCCTCCTAAGAAAATACTGTGTTTTCACACCTTGTGAAGCCCTCCCACTAATCAGGTATTCAAGATAAAGGCAATCTGTGACATTTATTCATGGAGCAGGTCCAGAAGGACAGTATCTGCTGATGTGATTAGATTCCGTTCCAGTAACTGGATGCACTTGGGAGAAGTGGGAAGGCCTCAGCTTGACTGTGTTAAGTCAGACTTTTCTTCCCCTCTGAACTTTTCTCCAACTGGTCTGAATTAGCGAGGTCTAACTGTTTCTATTTAAAGAAAAAGGCAACAAGATCTTAGGGCTGTGCCTCTACAATTCTTGCCAAGACACACAGACACATGGACACACACACATACATATTGCCACTGCCACCACCACCACCACCACCATCAGCTCCATCATCCACACACTCTGCCCCTTAGGACATGGACACACAGTGACATACACTGTCAGGCAGGAAAGAAAAAAATAAACAGAAATTGGGCATCCATTCAAACAGGGCTGGATGGACAGGCAGGCAGGCCCAGGGAGAGAGGGGTTTGGGGGAAGAAACGGCTCCAAGTATAACAGCAAAGGTCTCGCCTGAAGATTTTGGATTTCCTCTTTGCTTCTTTCAAAGAATGAATCTCTGGTTCTCTTTGGCGCAGGGAGCAGCCTTTGTGGGGTGTGGCCTTGAGTTCCCTCTCTCTCTCTGCACAGTAACTCTATTGTTTAGAAATTGCAGCCAATTTATGGAAAGAGGTGGAATGTTTATGTAACTGACTCTGCTTTAGACAAGACGTTTGAAAGGAAGGGGGGAAAAATGATGAGTGGAAGGAGGCCAGTCCAAACAGGGTTTTTCTTCCTTTCTGGACACAGATGTTGGAAAAAGGAGGCAAGGGAAGGAGGGAGGGAGGGAGAGAAGAAAAGTCACGGACAGAGAAGCAATGCCAAAGTCCAAGCTGGCCTGAGACAGCCAGAGTCTGTCTTTATAGCCAGAGGCTGAGAGCCTTGGAGCAGAACCTCCATTTTTGGAAGCTGTAGTTTTAATGAAATAGGTCAACCCCACCAGGGTAGCTCTGGTGTGGGGTCTGGAACTCATTACCCTAACATGGGTGGGGTGAGGCTGGCCAGTGGGGGAGTAGTTCCCCTGGTGAGCAGAAGGGGGGGGCGTGGGGGCCTGGGATGAGGGACTGTCTTTACTGCTTTCCCCAAAGCCAGGCCTCAGGCAGCTGGAGCTGCCAGGAGAGCCAGACCACAGATGGAGAATGTGCTTCATTAAGCAAGAGTCCGCTCTGCAGCCTGGAGGCCCAGGCAGACTGGAAAAAATCAGCACTGCTTTGAGGGGGAGTAGCTGGGACAAATCTCTCCCCACCACCCAGCCTAACTGGGGGCTCATTAGGAGACCATGCTTCATACCTATACTTTCCCTTGAACCTCAGAAACTGTGGACAAAGGCTTAGCAAGGAGCAGACACAATGGGTGCCCCCCACATTACAGGATACCTGCCCTGGGAGGGCCCCCTCCCCTGCTGTATGATAGGAAGAGGCAACATTTTACCCTCCAGGACTGCTAGTTTGATGAAGAAGTACTAATCTTATTTTTAGGATACCTCTTCCCCACTCCTGCCCAGTCTGATGAGAGAGACTGAGCTATTGTAAACGAAGCCATCATCAAACGCATCACGCTGGCATAAAAATGGGCCCCAGCGAGTCTCATGCAAAGGCAGGGTGTCACACACAGTGGACTGGAGCTGGGCTTGGCTCCTAAGGTTTGGGACCTCAGCATGGTTGTGGATATTTGTGTGTCTGTGCCTTGTACATTCTTCACTCTTAGAGGTAGGCCATAAGAGCACATGGCTCCAAGATAAATCATCTGACAGCTCAGTGTTCCCCCAAGGGACTCAAATCCAGGCACTGGAACTGCTGGGTCAGGCTGCAGGGACATCTCTGTCAGCATATCCTAGAGGCCAGACACTGTCAGACAACCATGTAATTTGTCATCCAAACAGGAACATTTTGGAGAAGGAAAGGGGTATTATGGTATTATCTGGTGTGTGTGTGTGTGTGTGTGTGTGTGTGTGCACGCCAAGACGAGGGCTTGAACTCAGGGCCTGGGCATTGTCCCTTAGCTTTTTCTTTTTCCACTCAAGGCTGACCCTCTTCCATTTGAGCCATAGCTCTACTTCCAGCATTTTGGTGGTTAATTTCGAGAAAAGAATCTCACTGAATTTTCTGCTCAGGCTGACTTTGAACTATAATCCTTATATCTCAAGCTTCTCAAGCAGCTAGGATTATAGACATGAGCCATCAGTGCCTGGTAGGGAAAGAGATATTTTTAATCACTATGCAGAGTCCACAGGCATAACAGCCTGTCCCAGAACATTGAGCCACCCTCCCTTCCTACGATCTAGAAAGACCTGCGTGTAGGCTGTGAAAACCCAAAGGTTTAGCTTCAAATATTCTCCTCAGTGCCTCGATTCTACATGAAGGTTTTCCATTTATCTGGAATAGCCCTGTTCATGCCGGTGGGGCCCAGAAGAATAGATTATGGTATGCAAAACATGTGCCTATACGTAGTTTGGAAGTAGATGTGTGTGTATGAGAGAGAGAGAGACTATGAATTTAAGTTTATTCAAGTGAAAATAAGAGGCTTCGAACACCAGCAAGCCCCTCTTTAGACTATGTCCCCAGCATCTCTGGAGATCCTATGATGTATGCAGGTCATCAACTACTTCCCAAATCTTTTCAATCCGCTCTCAGCATTTTGATAGTTCTTCAGAATATGCATCCCCCACTTTCCCAATGAAAAGTAAAATAAAGTTACCTACATTTTCCTTTCCTGCAGAGATGCCAGCCTCACCAATCCAGCCCCTCTTGACTCAGAGCAGAGTTACCAGGGCACAGCTGGAGTGGGTCATCTTGTTTTGCTGGCATCCATCACAGAAGGCACAGTGTGGGCTGAAGCTGGCAGCTCCCTGCTCCCAACCAGGCTGGTGGCAGCTCCCCTGGCAGCTGATCTGCGGTGTGGCTCTGGGACTCATCTTAGCAGCTCAGCCTGGAGTCATTTTCTCAGTCCTCTCAGTATCCTTAATAAATCCCTTCATGCTCAAACCAGATGGGTGGATTTCAGCTTTATATGTTTGCTTTCTTTTACAAAGAAGACTCCAAGCTGGCAGCTGGTAGCTCATGCCTGTAATTCTAGCTACTCAGGCGGCTGAGGTCTAAGAATCACAGTTCAAAGCCAACCTGGGCAGGAAGGTCTATGAGACTCTTACCTCCAGTTACCCAGTTAAAAGTAAAAAGGTTGCCCAGGATTACACTAGCCTCAGAGTAGAAGTGCTCAAGTGGCAGAGGCCCAGCTTTGAGTGAGAAAGCTAAGGGCCAGAATCTAGGCCCTGAGTTCAAGCCCCAGTACAGGAAGGAGAGAGAGAGAGAGAGAGAGAGAGAGAGAAAGCCGCACTTGGTGGCAGAGTGTTTGCCTAGCATGCATGAAGCCATGAAGCCTGGGGTTCGGTTTCTCAGTTCCACATGAACAGAAAAGGCCAGAAGTGGTGATGTGGCTCAAGTGGTAGAGTGTTAGCCTTGAGCAAAAGAAGCTCAGGGACAGTGCCCAGACTCTGAGTTCAAGTGCTAGGACTAAGTAGAAAGAAATCAAGAAAGCAAGAAATAAGGAGGGAGGGAGGGAGGGAGGAGGGAGGGAGGGAAGGAAGGAAGGAAGGAAGGAAGGAAGGAAGAAAGAAAGAGAGTCCCTGATCAATTCAGATGATTCAGGGCCAAACGTTGAGGAGACCCTTGTATGTAACAAGCATACATGGTAGCAGATGGAGAAATGTAATCCTAAGGAAATGAAAAGAGAACTCTATCCACAGCTCTGACCTTTCCTCCTTTCCTCCTCTTCCTAGCCATCTCCTCAGCTCCATCACATTTCCTGTCCCTGCCTCCTGTCCCATCCCTTAACCAGTAGGAAGGACAAGGGGATAGTTGTCCCTTGTTTGGGAAAGTGAAATGATGTCCAGAGAGGGCAGGTAGAATAGAGATACCTCCATTAGTCATCATCTTGATCCCTCCAGGAGGGGCTTGGTGCTTCTAAAACTTCTGAGAAGCTCTCTCCATGAGAAGCTGGAAGGATCCTAGGTAGAAATATACAGGCCTTCTTAGTGAAAAAGTCTGGCTGACTCAGTCCCACTTCTGCTCTGAGGCTGGTGTAATTCTGGGCAAACCACACACACACACACACACACACACACACACACACACACACACACACCGGCATGGGGTGAGGGTGGGGGGCTTCAGTTCCTTGCATGCCTAATGAAGATGTTAGAGCCAAGTGCTAGTGGCTTTACAATCTGAGCTACTCAGAAAGCTGAGATTTGAGGATCAAAGTTTGAAGCCAGTCTATGCAGAAAGGTCTGTGAGACTCTATGTCCAATTAGCTAGTAAAACATCTGGACTGGAGGTGTGGTTCCAGTGGTACAGTGCTAGCTGTGCGTGGAAAAAGTTGAACCAAGGAGCCAGGTCCTGAGTTCAAGCCTCAATACTGGCCCCAAATTAGAAGAATTTTAAAAATAAAGGTGTTACACTAGAACACTAATTCTGAACCACCTGGTATCGTACACTCCCAGTGAAAGTCAGATTCTCTTTCCCTTTCCCCATCATAAAAAATGGCATGCATAATATTTTCTATAAAACTTCAATATTTTTTAACTTCAGTGTTTTAAATACATGTTTTTAGTAAGAGGATTCAAAGTTGTAGTTGTTTAAATACATGTATTTAGTAAGAGGATTCAAAGTTGTTGTTGTTTCACAGATCCAATGGGATCTGTGACCTTTAAGTTATTGGAACCCCTCTCTAAGGTCCCTTAGAGCAATGAGTCTGGAAAATTATGCCAGAAAATCCTGCCTGCTAATCTTGGGTCTGCCCCTCTAACAGAGGCTTTCCTTTCACGGAGCCTCGGTTTTCTCACTTGTAAAATCAGGATAATGATACGTGCCCCAATAACCCCGGCCTAGAACACTGGTAGCTCATGGTTGCCTGTAATTCTAGCTATTCAGAATTATACCGTAATGAAGATGAAAAGTTTTGGTAAGCTGTGAAGTGTTCTTATTCATGCAAGAGACCAGTTGCCAGCTCTGTTTCCCTTTTCTAAAGCCGGAGAGATGGCACCTGGCTGGAGTTGGCAGAAACACTAGTACACTCCAGGGCCTCACGGTGGCCTTGTCACTTATTGTGCCAGTACTGGGACTTGAACTCAGGGCCTCATGCTTTTGCTTAGATCTTTGCTTTTTCATTGGGGACTGCCACTCCATCCCTTGAGCCACAGCTCCACTTCTGGTTTTTTGCTGGTTACTTGGAACTAAGAGTCTCATGGACTTTCATACCCAGGCTGGTTTTGAACCATAACCATCAGGTTTCAGCCTCCTAAGTAGTTAGGATTACTGGGGTAAGCTACCAGTGCCAGACCTAGACCCCAGTTTCTTAACAAATGGAACTAATCGGTATTCCTCTCCCTGTCACCAGCATCTCCGAAGCCACCTCATGCTCCACTGTTCCAGTTCCAGGAAGTGGACATCGCATCTGTGCGCCCAGCGGTGGCCCCCTCCAGTCAGGACACCTTGTCTAGGGCAGGGGAGTGCTCCTTCATCCCCTCCCCTCCCCCCTATTCCACAGGTAGCAGGATGTAGTCAGGGAGGAAGGGAACCGCCATCAGCTCCAGCCTGGGGCCCTCCCCAGAACATTCCTGTCTCTCAACCCACCCATCTCAAGTTCAGGTTAAGAACATGTGAACCCAGGACTCACTCCCCGTTGGAGGGATGTCAGGTGTGGGACATGCCAAGACAGGCTGCTGCTGCCTGCTCAGGGGCTGCTGACATCCACATCCGATCACACCCACCTGGGAAGGGCTGTGGCTGTCACCAGCAGGTCTGCCTTTGTGGCAGCAGGCGCGGTATCAAAGGAGCTAGAGGGGCACGGTGGCTCAGGATGACTCGGCCAGGCCGCTCTCCTTCCTGCCAGTAGTTTCCCCAGACAAGACTTTACTCGCCACCCACATTCTTCTCTGGTAATGAAGGATTAAAGACTCTGTGCTCTCTGCTCCTAAAATGCAGAAAGAACACGCACCCTCCCCTCACCTGCCTGCCCAGGCCTGGCACTCCTCACTCTAGAATGGCCTCACCCCTGGCAGCAGGACTGTTGCAGGAAGGCCTAGATCAGGGCTGGCTCATCCCTAGACTCTGGTCCTTTGGATCTGGGGGAGGCAGTCATTGGGAGTGATGGCCGTTTCTATGGCCTTTCTGTGCTCCCATGGCCTTGAATTAGAGGAATGGAAGGGGACAGGAGTCCCAATAAGCAAGTGCCTGGTGTTTTGAGGGCAGGGAGGGAAGGCTGTGCCTGGGATCTAGACAGTTGCTACCTAATTTCCTGTGTACAGAATGGCTATGATCTACATCCACCTCAGCTCTGTTGTACTCACTGGCCACACACACGTAAGGAGTGTGTGGAACGTGCCCTGACCTGATTGGTATGTGCTGTAAGTGAATAGTATACACTGGATTTCAGACATGGTGCACAACAGAAAAAAATATGTACAAAAAATTCTCATTCAAAAATTTTATATTGGTGACATGTTGAAGTGAAAATATCTCATCTATATTAGGGTAAATACCATGTATCATTAAAATTAATTTCACCTGCTTATTTGAATGTCTTTTTTTCAGTGTGCGTGTATGTGTGTGTGTGTGTGTGTGTGTGTGTGTGTGTGTGTGTGTGTGTACCAGCCCTGGGGCTCAGGGCCTGAGCAGTCCCTGAGCTTTTTTTTTTTTTTTCCCTCAAAGCTAGCAGTCTACCACTTGAGCCACAGCTCCACTTTTTGGCTTTTTAGTGATTAATTAGGGTCTCACAGACTTTCCTCCCAGACACAATCCTCAGCCTCCTGAGCAGCTAGAATTACAGTACAGGCATGTGTGTGTCATGGTGTCTGGATTTTTTTCTTTCCTTATTACTTTTTGTTTGTTTTGTTTTAGTACTGGTGCTTAAACTCAGGGTTTGTCCCTTAGTTTAGCTCAACCATGAGTCACAGCCCCATTTCCAGATTGTTTTTGCTGGTTAATGGGAGATAAGAATCTCATGGACTGTCCTGCTTCAGCTAGCTTTGAACCATGATCCTCCGGTCTCAACTTCCTGAGTAGCTTGGATTAGAGGCATGAGACACTGGCAACCAGCACTGCATATCTTTTTTTGGGGGGCAGAGGGGTCCGGTCGTGGGGCCTGAACTCTGGGCCTGGGCGCTGTCCCTCAGCTCTTCAGCTCAAGGCTAGCACTCTACCACTTGAGCCACAGCGCCACTTCCGGCTTTTTTCCTTTTGCTTATGTGGTGCTGAGGAATCGAACCCAGGGCCTCCAGCATGCAAGGCAAGCGCTCTACCGCTGAGCCACCTTCCCAGCCCAGATGTACTCTTTTTTGTCAGTTGTGGAGCTACAACTCTGGGCTTGGGTGTTGTGCAAGCGCTCTACCACTTGAGCCACAGCACCACTTCCAGCTTTTTTTTTCAGCTTATGTGGTGCTGAGGAATCAAACCCAGGGCCTCATGCATGCAAGGCAAGTGCTCTACCACTGAGCCACCTTCCCAACACCTCTTTTTTTTTTTTTAAAGTAAGATTAGGAAACCTAAAATCATGTCCGTAGTTGAAACTGTATTTCTATTTAACAGTGTTGGCTGGCTGGCCTAACAAAACCAGAAACTCATCCAAGGGGTCAACAGTGCAGGAAAGGAGAGCTAGAAGCAGAGCTCCCTGACCTCACTCTGATGCTCCACTCCCTCAGGACAAGCACCCCCAGACTGAAGTTTGGTTTGATGAATTGGTGGCTTGTAGTATATGTGTGGGGTCCCTCTACAGGACCTTCACTGCGGGACCCCCAGAAGTTTCAGGGATCAGGGGCTGGCGGTGGAACGTGTTTCTTCCTGCTGGGAGAGCTTGTCACAGCCTCTGAGCTTAGAGAAGAGAGTTACCCCCTTGCAATGCAGGGCATGTTCTATTATTTATTAACCCCGAGGAGGCCTGCCCACGCTGGCCTTCCAGCTGGTTAATTGGATTTCATGACAACTTTTTTAAAAGGAATGTTCTGAGGAGCAGCGTTGTATCCTGCCCCAGGGGTCCTGTGCGGTTTCCTCTGTCTCCTTGAAAGTAACGTGGGGCTTTAATCATACATGTCAGGGTAGCTCCAGTCCCTGTGGAAGCTGTGGTGGGGCTGACAAAGTCACAGATGCTCAGGGATAGGAAATAAGTCCCTTTCTTGGCTGCGATGGGGGAAATAACCGCGGTGCTTGATAATGTGGGACTCTGCTGGTTAATTTGTGCAGGCTTCTGCTTCCATTACAGCTCCTGGTAGGTAGGTGAGTGTGGCTGCTGCTGATCGGCATCCCAAAGTCACAGGTTTGCATTCTGGTGAGGAAGGAAATAAGGTCTGGGGATAATTGCTGTGATCAAGGCCGAGGCCTCTACTTAAGCAGTTACTGGGAGAACAGGCAGCTAAACACTAGTACAGTAGGTCTTGTTCCTCTTCTGTGGTCAGTTAAGGTTGTATCTAGAGGATGCTGGGAGGCAGTAGTGCGGCGGGTGTGTGTGTGTGTGTGTGTGTGTGGAGGGGACAGGAGAATTGTTGGTGCTGTAATAGGATGTGTTTTTAAACTGAGGGATTCCCACCAGAACGGGTTCATTACAGGGAGGCCCATTGAGGATGGAGGCTGGGAACTCAATAAAGGCAAGGAGCTCCTTTCTGATGCCTTTCCTATGTGTGCTTCGGCATATAAACTACAAGTGTATGAACTCCAGAGAAGAGGCTTATCTTAAGGATTTGTAGAGGACCCTGGAGAGAAAGGCATACCCTGGCTCCTAGATCCTCTTGTGATGTGGGGGAGGCAGAATCCAGATCATTCCTGGGGACTGGCCTGCTTGGTGGAAGCAGGACAATGATCAGGCGCTATCCACGTTCTGTGCCTGGTGCCACGTAGCACGTCTCCCGTGCACATCCCAACAACGTAGCTGTATCTGCATCACCATTGCCATGAGCTTCATTCCACTCACCAGGACCCCAAAGGTGACAGAAGTGAACACATTTTCTTCAGGTCCCGGGGTTCTGCGCAGCCAGGATTATAACTAAGGTCTGTGATCCCAAAGCACACACTTAATTCCCACTTTCTAAAAAGCCAGCTCGCTCTTCCCCAATTTATGAATCTAGTATTTCCATTGCGGAACAAGCTATAATGGCCCTGGAAGGCTTCATACCAAGGGTGGAGCCTGAAGTCTGCCTCGAGGGGAGGTGACATGAAGGGCAGGAAGAGGGGACCCTAGGCTAAGTGAACAGCAAGGGGTGAGGATGAAGCCCAGCTCAGCATGACAGGACATGAAAAGGACAGATGGGGCAGGGGCAGAAGTTTCCCCCAAGGGAGCAGAAGGGAGGGTTGGGCAAGTAACCTGAACTGAGGGCTGGAGGCCATTGAAAGTAAGGCCTTGGAGGTTCCATGAGTCCAGAGGCTGATGGTGAAGGCACCTGTCACAAGATGGCTGGGGCATGCACTGCAGTAGAGGGCAGGAGTGAGGCCTGGCAGGTTGGAGCGGGAAGTGCAGTGGTAGAGGTGTGACGGCAGTGTCTATCTCCCTATATAAAGATGTAGAAGGAGGGTGATGACACACTGGGAGAGTGGGGGGCTGGGAGGAGCATGAGTTGGGGTGACCCTGAGAACCCAGCTGGAGATGAGGATAGAGGAACCCTCCCTGTAGGGGGTCCCTAGAAGGTTAGAGGCTCCCTCAAGCCAGGGGCTCCAACTCACAACACTGGGCACTTGCTCCCCACAAGCCTGGCTTGGGGGATGAGTGCCCCTTCCTAGCGCCTCTCTGCTTGCTCTGCAGAGAAGCTGAGACATTTCCCATTTCTCCAGCCTCTTGTTGCTCTAATTTTATGATTGTATGAAAATAAGGTTCCCAAATTGCCTTTAATTAGCTTTAATAAGACAGCCTTTTTGCTAATTAAAACGATTATTAAGAAACCATTTATTGAGAATGAACACAGTTGTTAGAACCTACGAGAATTGTGAACTCTTAATAACAACAGAAGCCACCATCCACCCATTAGACCGGCAGCTCACCAGACCTTCTCAGAATTCAGCCTGATGCTCAGGCAGGGGCCCAGCATAGGGTATCAACCCCCCAACACCTCTGGGGTCAGATGCTACCTGAATACTTCTTTTCCCCATTAGAGTTTGAAGCACGTGGCCTCTAAGCACTCTGGTCTAGCAGGAAGCGGGCTTTGTGCTCTGGGAGCAAGGCTGAGCAGACTGGAGGCGGTGAAGCCTCCAGACATTTCATTTCTCTGTGTCTTCTTCTGTGAGATGATGGGGCCTGGGCCAGGCGTGCTCATAAATAAGCCCAGGCTCCTCTGGAAGTCGGTCGTGTTCAGGTGCTTGATGGTTCCTTGTATTCCTGGAAAGGCACCCCTGTGGATAGTGGGGGAAAACTTGGCGGTTATTGGCGCCTGGCAGCTCATTTCTATCCTCTCCTCCCTTCCTCCCTCCCTCAGCCAGCAAGGCACTGTTGTCGCCAAGTGGGTGAAGAGGCTCACAGACACCTGGCTCCCTCAAGCAGGAAGCCGCTGAGAGGGGCGTAGGCAAGGCCCCCGGAGCCAGGCAGAGACACCGAGGTGCTGCCCCGGGGTCCCCGACTGCAGCGTTTCCTCCTGCTTCCCTCCTTCCTAACCCAGCCCGGGGCTGCGCAGCTGCCGACAGCTCCAGCGTGACATGACAGCGAGCGGCTGGTGCTGTCATCTTTCCTTCCTGTGGGGAGGGCCTGGGAGCTGGAGACTGGAGGGAGCTGGGCCGAGCATCCCGGGGGGGGGGGGCTTGCTAAACTCTAGCGCCCAGGATCCAGGTGCCCAAGGTGGCTAGAGAAGATAGATGCCCTGGGCATTTTGTAGACTCTTGGTCTGGGCTGTGTCTGCCTTCTTGGGCTGTGGGTCCCGCAGCATCCTGATCTCCCCCACCCCCACGTGCCCACCGACCCCAGCGTCCTCTCAGAGGCCTGTTCAGATGGAGATGTGGCAGCATTCTAAATCTAGTGTGGTGGGGGGGTCGGTAGGGGGAGGGAAGGCTGGGGGGGGTTGGGGATTCTTGGTGACAGTTCACTGAGCCTTCTCTTCCTACCCGCTGCTTGTAAAGGCTGCTGGCAGACACCGAGGTGAAATCGCTGTCACATGCACTTGACCTTTAGGCCAGGGAAGGTGAAGGACCAGCTTCGAAGGCCCCAGTCGCAGGCGCAGCGGCCCGGCTGCGCTCCGCGGCGCTCGCTTGCTCACTCGCTCGCTCGAGGCCAAGGTCAGAGCCGGGTATTCCGGGTCACTCGGGGCTAAACGCCCACGCTGGGGGTGGAGCGGGCTTTGGCGTGGGCCCCGTCCACGCTCACGCTCCTCTGGGGAGGGAGGCAGCAGCGGGGGTCTGAGACACAGCCAGGGTGGAGAACAGGTGACGATGGTTCCGGAAAGCCATGAACAAAAGAGGGCTTCCAGGGCGCGGGGGGCGGGGGGAAGGAGTGGGGGTGATGGGGGAGGGCAGGGGCGAGTCCCCCAGGGACCGGGTGACACGCGCGGGCACACACACACACTCATAAGTGCATCCTCACCCACACCCACGCGCGCGCGCGCGCACTGCGGAACCCCGGGACCCGAGCAGAGCGTGTCCGCCGCAGGCTTGGACCCCGCGGCGGCAGCAGCGCAGAGGGGGGTCTCGGCGGTCTCCAGCGAGGCATTTCGGGGTGCGCTGAGGCTCGGGGACCGCGCGACTTCTCCGAAAGCCCCCAGGGGCTCTCTGCGGAGCCTCCCCCCGCCCCCCGCCCCTGCCGGGGCGGCGAGGCGCTCGGCTCGGGCTCTTTGTTATGCTAATTCCCCTTCGCAGCTGGTGCCAGCTGCCTGCGCCGCACAATGAGCGCCCCGAGCCCTCCGCAGCCAGAGTGGGGGCGGAGCGCGGGTGGGGACACCTTGCCCCCCCACCGTGTGCGGAGGGGGGGGAGGATCGCAGGCTGGCCCCCATACCCAGCTTTCCACCCTGTCTTCCCTCTCCCCTCCCCATCGCCCCCCTCCCAGGCTGGCAGGGCTGCGCCTCCCCTTCTCCCCCTTCCCCCCCCCCGGGGGGACCCTGCGGGACATCCTCCGGTCGCCCCGGGCTAGGATGAAAACGCAAAAGGCTCCTTCGCCGCCCTGCAGATGAAAGAGAAGCAAGAACCTCCTGGACCACACAGCTAACCCTCCCCCTCCACCACCACCACCCCCAGCCCCCCAGCAAATAAGGCGAGAGGAAGAACAGGCCGGCTACAGATGTGGAGGGTAGCCTCCGGGGATCCCCAAATTAAAACTCGTGCCGGGGAAGCGCTTGGACCACCACCAAATGACACTAATTGGGTTATGGGAATACAATCTTGGCTGGTATGACAAAAAAAAAAGGAAAAGCAGCCATAGTCACAGCTGCAAGGACTATCTTCATAAAAGAAGAAGAAGAAGGGGGAAAGTGGTCTATTTTATGACACATAAACGTGAAGGCGAAGAGGGTGCTCGGATCACCCCCGCCTGCGTGGCGCGGGCGGGCGGCAGGCTTGAAGGCGAGGACGATCTTGCGCCAGGAGGAGCAGCTTTGTGCCTGGCTGGCTCCGGATGTGTGGAGCTAATGGGCTGGGGGGAGGGGAAGAGGGGGAGAGAGCACTCCAGCGGGAGGATTGCTTAGAGTTGAGGATGAGAAGGGCTAAGCCTATCTAGAGGAATGTACTGCAGACAATAGGTTGGCAGCCTCATGCAGAAAAAAAGCCAATCTGAACAGAATGAACTCATAGGGGTGTGTGTGTGTGTGTGTGTGTGTGTGTGTGTGTGTGTGTGTGTGTGTGTGTGTGTGTGTGTGTGTGTGTGTGTGTGTGTGTGTGTATACTTGAACTCAGGGCCTGGGCTCTGTTCTTTAGCTTTTTCATTCCAGAGCCAGGGCTCCTTTCACAGCTTTCCCCCACCCCCACCCCCACCCCCTAGTTGGTCGTGGGGATTGAACTCAGGGCCTGGGCCTTGCCACTGAGCTACCATTCCACCACTTTGAGCCACAGAGCCACTTCTGGGTTTGTTGCTTTTGAGGTGGTGGTGGTCATTATTTGGAGCTAAGGAATTTCTGCCCTGGCTTGCTTCACACCTCCATCCTCAGATCTCAGCCTCCTGAGTAACTAGGATTACAGGCTTGATTTTCTTTTTTTGTGGTTATTTGGAGATGAATCTCAGGGACTTTCCTGCCCAGGCTGGCTTTGAGCTGCCATCCTCATATCACAGCATGAACCACCAGTGCCTGGCTAATCTTTATTTAAAAAAAAATAAAATAAAAATCCAGAAGCAGTTTGTGTCTTTTGGGGGAGGAAAGAGCATCCTGGAAAAAGAAATGGAATCAGGCAGAATAAATTCAAGCAAAGATCAAGAAAGATTCCTGGTTGTTAATCACAAATGTTAGGATCAGAAGAGAGCAATCTTAGAGGTCCTTTGAGTCCAGCTTCTTCATTTGACCAATGGACAATGCAGATACAGAGATATTAAGGGCTGTTGATGATTAGGCAGTCCATGGGTGGCATAGCTGGACACAGATTCATCTCCTAACTTCTAATCCAATACTCTTACCACTAACTTGGTTTTAATTGTGTGGTTAAGAAACAGCAGTCATTTTGAGCAGTCCAATAGACTCTAAGACAATAAGTAAAATGTTTGTGAAAGAAACTTTTAAAAATAACTTTAACAAATTAGAATGAGGACTGGGAAGTTGGCTCAGTGGTAGAGTGCTTGCCTCCCATGCATGAGGACCTGGGTTCGATTCCACAGCACCACATAAGCAGAAAAAAGCTGGAAGTGGTGCTGTGGCTCAAGTGGTAGGGCACCAGCCTTGAGCTGAAGAGCGGAGGGACAGCGGCTCAGGCCCAGAGTTCAGACCCCATGACCTACCCACCGCCCCCCCCCCCAAATAGAATGATTGAGTTAGAGGTTGTTTGATCTGCAGTAAGAATAAGAATTGGAAATGATTAATTCTTACAAATTTCTATCTCTGGCTGGGAAGGTGGCTCAGTAGTAGAGTGCTTGCGTTGCATGCATGAGGCCCTGGGTTTGATTCCTCAGCACCACAAAGAAAAAGCTGGAAGTGGTTCTGTGGCTCAAGTAGTAGAGTGCTAGCTTTAAGCTGAAGAGCTGAGGGACAGTGCCCAGGTGCAGAGTTCAAGACTCACAACCCACACACATACAACAACAACAAAAAAGGCAACAATAAAAGGCAGGAGGGGAGTAATGCAAGTTTGGAAGAATGATAACCATCTCCTTGTTGGTCGGCTGTTTAAATTTAGGTATTATAAGTGGAAATTGTATTCCACTTATTTGAACTTGAGGTGTTGGAGGCGGGGGAGGGGTGGGGGGAATGCCATCAAGGGGAGGAGAGTAGACCAATGAAGAGGAAGGGTGGGAGAATACAGTCATAACACTATTCAATGTGCATACGTGAACATGGGACTAGGAAAGTTGAGGGAATGGGTGGGGTTGGGAGAGATGGGGAAGAATGATGAAAGAGAGCTGACATTGATCCAGACGTACTGCACTCACAAACTAGCATGTTGAATTGACACCCTTTGTACAAGTAAAGATTTAAAACAAAAAGCAAAAGAGTATCCTAATTATTTTATCATAAGTTATAAGTTTTATAAAGTTATGAGTATCTAGAAATCTGCTTTAGTTACCATTATTAGCTATAGAAGCACAAGAAATGGTTTAGAGTTTGACTTCACCAAAAATTTTAACTTAATACCATATAATTTGTTTTTCTATATTAAAAACTAGGTCTAAGAGAACCAGCTCATAGGCTTGAATTTTGACAAACCTGGGATGAGTCCTGTTAGTGACTTTTCTTTTAAGAATCCTTTCCCTTTGTAAAAAAGACCTCTTATTCCCTTCCCACAGCCATTGTTCTAGAAGATTCTCCCTTCAAAGTAAATTGTACTCATTAAGGACAATGTTTTCATTTTCCTAGTTTCGTCTCAGATTGTGATGTTAACCTAGAGCTGATTTAATTCCAGCCAAAGGTAAAGAAATTAGATATGGGTTTGCCAGTGCAGCTACTTGAAGGAAACTTGCAATAAACTTTTTGGAACATTAAGCATATCTCAGGTACACCAGTGATGACTTCTGGAGCTGTCTAAAAGCTCTGGGAGCCCAGAGTTGATGCCAGCCTTGTTTAATTTCAAGCTTGCTGAATAGAACCCAGGAGACTCAATCCTTTCTGCCAAAGAAGATCTGAGTACCACCAGGGCCTACCTGCAGGGCCTCCAGAGACCGAGCGAAGTCCCCGAGAGTCATCCTTACTGCACTCCATGAATGTGCATGTACACGCGCATGTGCACACGTGCATGCGTGCGCACACATACACCCACAGAGGTTGAGTTGCTTGTCCAATAGGAAAGCCTCTAATTCTGATAACCTATGACATAGACACCATGGACCAATCCACTGTGCATCAAAGAAATCAAGCCAGTAGGAGGTGTAATCTTGTTGGCCAAGGCCAAGAAGGATGGGTATGTGACGGAGCTGGGATTACCTCCAGCCATCGGGACTCGAAACCCATCTTGTTAGCCTTTCCTTATATCTCACAAGAAACCTACTGTGTCTGGACTAAACAGGAGAGAGATGCCCTGAGCCAAGGCCTGTATCTAGTCACCAAGATGCTTGATGGCATTTATGGACTTGGAGAACAATGAGAAACTCTCCCAGCTTTGAGGAATGACAAGTCATGTATCAGATCCTGCAAACATACAAAGAAAATCCTTTAGCTGCTCTTTTTTTCCTTGTCTTCATAAAGAGGCTTGGCAAAGGAAAAAAGAAAAAACAAAAACTTCTTTCCTTTTTAGTTTTAGACAGCTCCAGAAATTGGATTCAATGGGCACTAGTGGCTCACATTTGTAATTCTAGCTATTCAGGAGGCTGAGATCGGGATGATCCTGTTTCAGTGCTGGCCTCTGCAGAAAACTTTGCTATACTTGGCAAAAAGCCGGGGTAGAGGCATGGCTCCAGTGGTAGAGCACCAGCTGAGTGAGCAAGCAAGTGAAACAAAGTCAACACAGAGGGCATCTGTAAAAAATGGGTCTAAAAGGATCAGATCCAATTCATGAGAGAGAAGACCATGGAGGGAAAGACACAGCTGTTTCCATAAAACCAGGTAGATGGAGGCAGTGTCTACTAAAAGCCAGGCTAGTCTGAATAGCTCAGGCCAAAGAGTATAACTATCTCTTTCCCCTAAAAGTTCTTATTATTTGGGGGATCTTGGTAGAAAGGAAAAAATCACAATTTATATCTCTGCAGATTTTTTTTCTGTATGTATGGTTCCCTCTAATTATGATCTTTCATGAAATGTTTGTTATTTTAGGTTGAGTACAATGGCTCATGACTATCATTCCAGACACTTGGGAGGCTGAGATCAAGAGGGTTATGGTTTGAGGTCAGTCTTGGGCAAAACATTTAACAAGATTCCATGACTCCATTTCAACAAATAAATCAAGTGATAGTATTCACCTGTAGTTGCCAGCTCCACAGCAACCATGGATAGAAGGATTTTGGCCTGATGCTGGCCCCAGGAAAATATAGAAGACCTTATCTGAAAACTAACTAGTGCACAAGGTCTGGTCTAAGGGCATGGGCTGAAAAGGTCAAGTTCTTTAGTAGCAAGTATAAAAGGTCCTAGAGATCAAATCCCAGTACCGCCAAGATTCCTTGTCCTTTTTAAATCAAAAGAGTAGCTACAAAATGGGGAACTTTCATAAGATATGATTAATACATCTCTATATTTTCTGTCAGTTTCAATTGTGGTCAAATAGCAGGTGTTTCCAGGCAGTGAATAAGTAGTTTGCATTTTTAAAATTAACAAACACCACTAAGGGGAGAAGAAGGAGGAGGAGAAGAAGAAAAAAATAAAACACCATCCACAGCCCACCAGAGTACTGTTTACCAAAGATGAAGCAGCTCCTGGCGATGGTTTGCAAACACCACCAGACTAGCTAGTGTAAATTCCCTGCGTTTAGTCATCCCTCTTCAGCCTGTCATAGATACTGAAGGGAAATGCAGAAACAGGAAATTACAGACTATTTTAAACAGCATGTTTTATTAACCTCACTTGCTGATGCACTTTATGGCAGGATGCGAGATTCAAGTGTTCATAAGTTACATCTTTGCAAGTACTTTTCCTAAGTGAGTTCTACCAGCGAAAATGTGGCATGTACCCAGGGCTGGAAGCAATCTCTAAACTAGTAACTGTTTTACCCCAGGTCATGTAGCTATATCACATAAACCAGAGGTTTTAGCAGTGTGAAGAGAACATGCCTTGCTGATGTAACTCTAAACAACAAAGCCATCTTGTAGTAACTTAAAAAAACAACAACAGGCTTTAATGCATTTATTTTAAAGCACAGAATGAGAATAACAACAACCTTAAAAAGAATACTAGAAACTACACATTATGTCTTCTTCCTTAAAAAAAAAAAACATAGTGATTTTATTCTTCTTTTCATGGGTTAGCGCTGTATCTAGTTTAAACCAGACTGAATCCTTGTCTTTGAAAAGGCCTAGTAAAAATCGGCAGGGATGGGTGATAAGCTTAATTATAAATATAATGGCTCCAAATGTATGGGACTGTCATAAACATGGATGTGAACAATGAATTATTTCTTCATGTTTCCTGCTCTCAATGTTTGAGACATAAATGCCCGACTGTATAACATAGGAATCTTTGCGTTCCTGTCTAATAAATTCTGTGGGGTTAGTGTCTCTTCATGCTTATGTCTTCCACAAGTCCTGTGTGCTCTCCTCTGGACACACAGAAAGGCAGTCACCAAGTGCAGCTAGATTCAGGTTTGTAACTTGGAGAGTGGAAGCCATGCCTGATGGAGTTAGTGAGCTCTAAATATACTTTCATTCCTTTCGGCTTTTGTTTAACAAAATACCATGTAATGGTTCAGATTTCTATTGCCTTAAAAGATCACTCCAAAGATTAGTGATTATTCTAATTACTGATCTGCTGTCAGATAGTGACTTCTGCTAGTTTTAAATCTTTCTACTTTCCTCTCATAGATCCTGTCCTTAGAACTCTTTCAAGGTGAGGTATCAGAAAAGGATTAGCTGGGCAGTGGCTGGTGCTTCACACATGTAACTGTAGCTATTCAGGAAGCTGAGATCTGAGGATTGTGGTTCAAAGCCAACCTGCGCAGGAAGGTCCATATTTGGTCTGGTCATGGGGCCTGAACTCTGGTCTGGGCGCTGTTCCTCAACTCTTCAGCTCAAGGCTAGCGCTCTACCACTTGAGCCACAGTGCCACTTCTAGCTTTTTTCTTTTTGCTTATGTGGTGCTGAGGAATCCAACCCAGGGCCTCATGCATGCAAGGCAAGCGCTCTACCACTGAGCCACCTTCCCAGCCCCAGTCCATAAAATTTTTATCTCCAATTAGCCACCTGAAAACTGGAAGTGATGCTGTGGCTCAAAGTGGTACAGTGCGAGCCTTGAGTGCAAAAATGCAGAGACAGTACCCAGGCCCCAAGTTCAAGTCCCATGACAGACAGACCAAAAAAAAAAAAAATAGAATAGGGTTAGTTAGCTGCCAGTGGCTCATGCCTTTAATCTAGCTACTCAGGAGGTTGAGATCTGAGGAGGTCAGTCTGGGCAGTCTTCCCCAGCAGACTTATCTGACAGACTCTTATCTCTGATTAGCCAGCAAAAGCCCCAAGTGTTAGTATGGCTCAACTGGTACAGCCCAGCTTTGAGTAGAAAAAGCCAACTGAGAATGTAGAGACCCGAGTTCAAGTTCTAGTACCCACACCAAAAGAGAAAAAAAAAAAAACCCACAGGATTTTTAAGAGCTGAAGCATACGATATTGTTCTTTTAAAGTGCTTTTGCCAGACCACGTTGTTCAACTACCTACTTTCGGAAAGGAAGGACCAGAGACAAGAGACAAAGGCTTTGGTTAAGGACGTGCAACCACATAACCCAGGGGAAGGGCAGACAGAGGCAGCACAGGGTGGAGAGCACCCCAGCCTTTCCAAATCTGTCCTGGGCAATTCAGGTCATGAATTTATCTTACCGCAAAGGAATGTTGGCTCCTTGGGAAAAATCTAATTTCCTGTCACATGGGTAGAAATGGCAATGCCACCCAGGGGCCCTGGAGGTCTCAGGCTAGCACCAAGCAAATGTTGATCATTTGGGTGAATGTTTAGGGATTGTTTTGGTAAAGCAATTTCTTTTAGTATGCTGGAAATTCTGTGAAGAGAAAATAACTGGCAATAACAGATTTTTTATGCGGATGGATTCAAAAGTCTTAACTCAAGCTGTGAGAAACAATTCTAGAAGGTCTTATTGAGCAGAAGCATGAGCTTCTCTTTGGGAGGCTGAGACCAGCCTGATTTACAATGTAAGACCTTGATTCAATAAAACAGTACTTTTTTTAAAAAAGAGAAAATTAGCAACTCTATCATGTTCCTGCTTTGGCCATGAAGAATACATGAGATGCCCGGACCTCTTAAAAACAAAAGGATGAGTCATACTTTTTTCATATTTAAATCTCCATGTAGTTATCATGCTTATAGTAACAATGCTGCAGTTGACAAATGAATTATCCTCCAAGTAGCTTTCCTCTTTATCAAGTAAATTTTAGCTTCTGAGAATAAAGTTAGTATGGCATTATATGAGCTACTTCTAGTAATAATTGTAGCTGTTCTGTCCATTTATAGAGGGGCCATCTTCTTAACCAACAATACATTTCCTAAGGGACTTGTGAAGGGTTCAATACTTACAGCTTCATGCTACAAAAGGTTTTCAGAAACTTCCCCCACACAAACACCTTTACATTCTTTAAGATAGACCCTTATTTAATCATATCATTTAGGAGCATTGTGCTTCTTAAGCAACAAAAGACAAACCTACAATCTAAACGAAGACCATTTGGAAACACTGGCCTCTTGAAGAGTCTTATTTTGAAAATTCCTTTGTAGTCCCTATTTACTATCTTGTGGATATTTTGAATGTTTCCCATTCACCCTCACCCCGCCCCCCCCAGCAGAGACAGAATAATAGAAAAGAGAAATCTAGCTAAAATGAAATGTAAAAAAAAACCTTAATGAATTTTGATCATTTTAATAAATATATATCAAGAAAACCTCACTTTATTACAACACATTCATATACAGGCATCTATTGTCTAAATTTTCAACATCAAATGTTTATCAAATATTGAAAATAAAGGACAAAACATTACTAGACTATTTAGCTATAACACAAGAACATGTTTTAAAAATTGGTCCTTGCGGACAATTGTCCAAATGATCCTACTCATACACTGTATGAATGAGACCCATATTTAATATTAATAGCCATAATAAGAACAAAGCTTTATCTTGGAGAAACTGGGAGGTCTTACCTACTTCCTCCGTTTGGCATTTGGTTCCTGTGAAGTATTGTTACGGAGGCCCAAGTCAATTAGTGATCTTGGCAATGGGAATTAGTTTAGTGGAAGGAGTTGGCTGGAGTGAACGGAAGAAAGGTGGTCAGAGCCCTACTCTGACACTCTTTCAAAATGGAGGAGAATATTGGCCAAATACATACATAGAGTCACTATTCCACCCCAAGTCCCATTTCTCCAAAATAACTTTTCAAAAACTAAGCATCTTTACATTCTTTAAGATAAAACCTTATGGATCACCACATCATTTCTTAACATTGTGCTTCTTAATCAACAGCAAAAAGTCATATATAAAAAACCACATGCTTTTATAATCTAAACGAGTGAAATGATGCAAAAAACAGATTAAAGGATAATGCATGCCACGGGGTTCATGAACTTCATTGGACAAGAGAAAACAAAAGCAAAACAAAACAATCCCAAACCCAAAAAACCCAAACCCCAGCAACAGACCAGACTGTTACCACAGAAACTCTCAAGCAGCTAGTGCTGGATCCTAATAGCTCTCGCTCTATTGTCTCCTCTAAGCCCTCTTCCCAATGTCAAACCCAAAGCAACTGGGCATAAAAAAGAAAAGAAGAATAGAGATGTTGAATCAAAAGTCGAACACAATAGTTCAAAGTTAACAGTTTCCAAACCATACAGATCCACCCTGTGATTTTTTTGTTTGTGTGTATATATGTGTGTTTTTCTTTTCCTCTTTGTTAAATCCCTGCTGTAACTCTGATTTATCCTTAATTTTCACATTGGCAAAAATTAAGAGAAAGTAAGGCACCAAAAATCGCCCTGTATACCACCTCACTAAAAGCTTCATCACCCGTAAGCTACAGTGAAGTCAGGAATTCCTAGGGAATACCCCTCTCCAAGACTGTTGATTGCTCCCCTAAACAGGTGTTTCCTCATGTCTCATCCTACTTTCCTCTGTCAGAGAGACTGTCAGATACAAATACTTAATAGCGCTGCGAAGCCATTTCATCTAGCTCTCTGTCTTCAGTCTTTTATTTAGAAAAAAAAATACTGCATCATAATTGAAGAAGCAGACCATCTTTTGCTGGTTATCTTGATTTGCTTACCAAAGAATGACTTAATTAATTGGCAAATGTATTGAACTTTCTTATCTAATGACAGGCTTCTTGGGAGACAATGAAAAATATCACAAGGTCACATAAATCCCCCAATCTAGTCTACTGACTTTTTTGTTTTTGGTAAGAAAACTAAGATATACTTTTAAGCATTGCGTCAACTGTTTTCTTGGTAAAAAGAAAAAAAAATCACCACATTTCTAAGTAGCTCGCTGATGCCTACTACAGATGTTTTCTGCAATCTGTTCTCCAGGCATTAAAACGACATGGCATGTTCATGGCATAATTTCATCAGTTGTACAAAACTATAAAATCCATTCAAAATAAAATTTATGAGAGCTAATTGATCGTGCTGTGCATGCTTCAAAGTTTTGGCGAGAAGATGGCTCATATTTTATTTCCTTTGCTACAGCACAGCTTGTTACTTGACGAAGGCTCCTTTTTCCTTAAAGACTTTTTCCAAGACTCGCTCACATTGTTTTTTTCATTATATCCAGTCTCAAAGTAATCATAAAATTGGCCTTTGCATTCAAAATCAAGGTCATTTCCCACAGGTTCATGGCTGAGGGGGTCACCATCTCTGTTGGTCTCATGATTTGCTTTCTCATCATTTAATTTGGCCTTTTCCTGGACACCAAGTGACCTGACATTAGTGACAAAGATTTCATTGGCAGGTATCTGGCCATCACTCTTGTAAATAGGTGCACTGCCCACGTGGAAATCCACCTGGTGGGAACAGCTTGGCAAAGGCAGAGGGGGAGAGGAGGAAGAGGAAGATGAGGAGGAAGAGGAAGAGGAGGCAGCGGCGGAGGCACTTCCAACACTAGCATTTACAGAAAGAGGCAAATTTAGGTAGTGACCACCACATTCTTGGTAAAAGCAGCAGGCATGGAACTTTTCGCACTCCTCTTTGGCCATCCGTGGTCGTTTCCGGTAAGGACAGTCTTGAGCCATGAACCACTCTTGGGCGGAGGCGCCATTGAAAGAGCAGGCAGGGAAGCACCAGTTGTTCTGCATGAGGATCTCTCCATGGATCCTTTTCATCAGGTTGTTGATGAGGACAGATCTTCGGAGGTACACCTCAGGATCATCAATAAACTTGAGCTTTTCTAAGGACATATAAAGGATGTGGGCTCGCTCCTCAAAAATGGAGATCGTCTAAAAGTGAAAAAAAAAAAAAAGGAAGAGAAAGCTTAGGAGATGGACAACATCAAAATCTCACCACTTGTTAGGCGCCAGTGGCTCACATCTGTAATCCTAGCTACTTGGGAGGCTGAGATCTAAGGATTGCGGTTCAAAGCCAGCCTAGGGAAGGAAAGTTCGTGAGACTCTTAATCTCCAGTTACTCACCAGAAAATCAGAAGTGGAGCTATGGCTCAAAGTGATAGAGTGTTAGCCTTGAGCTGAATAGCTCAGGGACAGAGCCCAGGCCCTGAGTCCAAGCCTCATGACTGACTCCTCCCCTTCCCCCCACCCCGCCAAACAACCAACAAAAAACCCTCCAAACCCTCACCACTGTGTGTGTTATTCTTGGCCATGTCTGGCTCCTGTTGTTCCTCCTCTTTGTCCCCTTGTGGTCCGTTAAGGAGGCTGACTCCAGTATCAAGGATAATCCCCAACCTGTCCTGGCACAGTGGTGTGGTCAAGAACCAGAGAATTTTTTTTTGTCTTTTTCTTTTTTGATACTGGGGATCGAACCCAGGACGTTGCACTTGCTAGGCAAGCGCTTTGCCACTGAGCTACATCCCAGCCCAAGAACCAGACAATTTTCAAGTCATAGTGCTGTCAGTACTGGAACTTGAACTCAGGACCTGGGTGCTGTCCCTTAGCTTTTGTATTCAAGGGTAGTGCTTTACTACTTGTGGCACAGCTCCATTTCTGGCTTTTCTGGTGGTTAATTCAGGCTAAGAGTCTCACAGACCTTCTTGATTGGCTTTGAAATGCAATCCTTGGAGCTAGGCCTTCTGAGTAGCTAAGGATTACAGGCATGAGCCACCAGTGCCTAGCTTATTTATACTTTTTGTAGGGGCTGAGAAGCTGGCTCAGTGGTAGAGTGCTTGCCTCCCATGCATAAGGCCCTGGGTTTGATTCCTCAGCAAAAAAGCTGGAAGTGGCGCTATGACTCAAGTGGTAGCCTTGAGCTGAATTGCTGAGGGACAGTGCCCAGGCCCAGAGTTCAAGACCACATCGGACAAAAATAAATAAAAAATGAAGTGTGTGTAAGCAAATATACAAACATTGCAAAGCAATAAGTAAAAGATGCCAAGATGTAGGTCCTAATGCGAGCGCTTCCAAGTGTGGGCTAGCTTAATGGCTACAAGAGATTTAGCTTTCACTTCTTTCCTCTTAGTCCTCTGAGATTCATATGTGCAATTATTCTTGCTTAAGAAAAGGACAGCAATCATTAATGAGGCTTAGACCCAGACAGGATCTACCAGTTGAAGGACCAGAGAAGACTTCCTTTTGGAGCTGGGCAGGAGAAGGGACACAGAGAAGATTACGAGAGGACTCACTCCTGGGCTGTGTGATATCCACACTGGGGAATGGTTGTTGCAAACCCAGTAGCAACTAGAAAAAGGCTACAGCCACCACACAGCAGCCACAGGGCTGCTATGCGCACTCTCCCAAGTCATTAAAAACAACAACAACAACAACAATCATGGCATATCCTAAGGAGCTGTGAATTCAACCAGACCAGCCAAATGCAGGGACAGAAACTACACATGCAAGAAGCTCAGTACTTAGCAACACATGTTGGAATCTTTTTATGAGCAGGTACAAAAAATGCCATCTAAAGGGATGAGGATGGGGTTTGGGGGCAAGAGGACGCAAATAGGCAACACAGTCTGGAGAATATACCTTCCTTGATAAAAATCAGCAGGTTGAAGAAGCCTCCAAAAAAACCAGAACTAATATTTCAAAAGCTTACATGCTCAGTTCATAATCCCCTTAATTTACCCCATCATGTGTTTTCTTACTATATAGATCCTCAAAAAAAAGTGAGCTCTGGTCTCTTCTTGGGAATGAATTCAGTTTCAACAAACCAAGCTCATGGAATGATGTACAATGAAGTACATGCTATACTGAACACACTCCATCAAGGAATGGTGAGCCTACCACTAACGGGTAAGGACAAGCCATGGGTGGCTGCCCCAATCAGGCACACACAGAAGTAGTCGTGAGAGCTCAGACTGGAGAGAGAATGGAAGAAGAGAACAAGAGCATTTCTTACATGTGAATGTGTAGGGTAACCAGAGCCCTCCATGCAACTTGAAAAAAATTAAATCGTAAGTACAAAAGACCTTCACTGCACTCTATAATTTTGTTATTTCTGGGGAGAGGATCTCTTTTGGACTCTCTCTTCAAGTACTCATGAAAAATAATACAGGATGGAAAAAAAAAAGTGACAACCATTCATATGGCCCTCCAGAGAAGTGGTTCATTTTCATTGCTTGGGTGGAACAATTTAATTTCTGGAAATGGATCAAGCAACTGTTACTAAATAGTTTAAACTCTTAATAAAAATAATGACTTAAAAAAAACATACTTTATGGCTACAGCTGCTGAGTGGTGGGTGGAAATCCTCTTCCTCCACATATTTCCTCTTAAAGTATGAGATCTTGGATGTTGTTAAAGGATTTGAAATTCCCCTGTAATGGGATCCTGTGGTAATAAATCAGATATGACAAATGACATGCGGTTTGCCAGAGGTTCTCCAAACAAAATACTTTCATTTCCTTTCCTTCTAGAAGATAGTTGGCTCTCTCTTTGTCTGTACATGTGCTGATTAAAAATAAACATTTCTCTTTAATAGTTGCTATCACATGGAATTCTGTGAGCTAGGGCAGGCAAGACTTCTAGGCGATTTATTGGAAAAATGACATCATTCTGCATTTACTTAAATAACCAGACTCTTTAATTCTATGCACATGCAAACTTCAGAAAGGAGAAGAGTGGAGTAACTGTGAAATAATATCAGTCTTCTGAATTGTTTCATTAATTAAAACACTTAACGCCACTGTTTAAATATATACATCTTTATCTAGAACCACTGGTAATCAAACCACTTTCTGTGTTATTGGCTCTAGCTTAGTAAACAAATGGTTATCTGCACACTGGAGTTATGACATTTCTTCTTTTAAAATACAAATTTAAATATTTAAAATTTAAATTTGGGGGTAATTAAACTCCTTTTCACTCTTGAAAATGGAACATGTCAACCATGATGTTTTTTTTTTTAGACGCAAATCGCTCTTAATCCTTTTTTTTTTTTTTTGGCAAAACAGAGTTCCCTGAATCTTGCTTGATATTTTAGTTTTTTAAAAGAAAAAAAATATATCAATCAAAGCCAATTGTCTTCATAAAGAGAAGAGACACCTGGCTGTAACCTCTGTGCCGATCATTTCATGTGATCATCTTGGGATAAAGATTTCATTGTGAGCACAAGAGGCCTGTGTAGCTCAGAAAACCACATCGTTCCCCAGGATAAAATACCAGAATCCACACTCTTGACTTTCAATACTTGGATTGGCTCTGTTCAAAACACAGCCCCATGATTCTCAGGCAAGCCGAAGCCCTGGGAGCTGCAGGTTGGAATGTAATTTAAATACCACTTCTGGTCCTCTCCCAGGAGCCAGGGCTGGCTTAGGATGACTGTACAGACAGCCCTGAAGCATTAATAGCTCTCGGCTCAGAGAGGCGCTTGAAATACCACCTCCCCACCAGTGTGGCCACAGAGAGCAGTAGGGTCAAGAGCGCTACCTGCCAGTGGGGGGCCGGCTCCCCGATCTCCCTGCAAAGGAGCCTGTGCTGGCCCTGGGGGGCTGGGGCCTCGGTAGCTGTCAGCTTCCCATAGTGTTTGGTACCCGGTAATTTCGGCAGCTCCTTCCGAGACAATGGGCTCGCAGAATCTATTCATGGACAGAACCAGAGTCATCTCTGACAGCCTCAGATCTGTGGGAATAAAAAAAAAGAAAGGGAAAACAGCCCTGATCAAGAGCCAGCCAGGGGTTGACCTTGACATTTTCATCTCTTTGGCTTCGGGAAACTTTTACTTCCAGGTCTTCCCCTTCATCCCCAACCATCAGATTCCCTAACTCCCCAGCGACACCCCCCCCCCCACAAGAAAACCTGAGCAAACTCTTGCTGCTATTAGCTCAGCCTCTGTGTTCAGCAGTCTGCATTTCAGAGGCGGATCTTTAAAACCCCACTCCTTATTGTTCTCACATTCCCCTCAGCCCTCTTCCAGACAGCTGCTTTGCCTTCTAAACACATTTTCCTCCTGACCTTCCCAGCAGAAAATGTACCACTAAAAGGCAGGGCCAAAACCCTTGCTCTTCTTTTCTATTAATAAGGCAAAATCAATTTTCTACTCAATCCCCTGGGAGTCTCCTTTGATGAAATCTGCTAATCAATCAAGGCAAAAGCGTGGGGGAGGCAGAAATCTCCACCTTAATCCCAACTGATGCTCTGGGGTTCAGGTTCAGTCTGTGCCGCTGTCCCTGTCTCCTCTACAACACGCTGGGGGCTCCCTCCACTTTCTCCTCCCAGAGGGAAGCAGACAGAGAGACACTTGGTAGTTGTTTCCACCAGCCCTGATCGGCCTGAACTGGATCTGCCTCCAGTCAAAACACTGCTAGATGAAGACAGAAAATTGGCTCCAGTTTCCAGCCGTGAGTTGCAGTCCCACAGGAGCCAAGCACAACATCAACCGAGCAGGCAGAATATTAAACAGGAGCCAGGGCTCTGGGGCCAGAGGCAGCCAGAAACTCTTTAAACTGCAAAGCCCAGACGCAGGCAGGAACTTTCCAAGAGGCCACACATCACTGCCCTTCTCTCCAGTTCACGCCCTTCCCCTTGGGTCTGCAGGGAGATGAGGTGTCTCTACAGTCATGCTGCCGGCCCTGCTCCCCCTTAGGTGATGGAAGACACTGCCAGAAGGGCTGTTTTCAGTTGGTCCTTCATGAGGTTCAAGGTAGGGCCAAGGGCAAGTGCAAGGGAGAAGAGTCTGCTTATCAAAGCTTTAAAAAGACAAGCCTGGCACTGCTGGCTCACTCCCAATTCAGAAGGCTGAGATCTGAGGGTCACAGTTGAAGCCAACCAGGACAGGAAAGTCAATGAAACTCTTATCTCCAATTAACCACCAAAAAGACTTAAGTGGAGGTATGGCTTGAGTGGAAAAATATCAAGTCTTGGGTAAAAAAAAGCTCAAGGACAGCAGTCAAGCCCAGGCAGACAGAAAGACAGACGACAGACACACACAATAAATAAGCAAAAAGACCCACAGACCAGGGGTGACAGCTGATCAAACACAGTGCCTTGCTAATGGCCAATTCCTTTAGGAGACCCACGTCTCTACTCTCACTTTGCGGTTTGAAGAACTGTTGCAAAGGTGATGCCAGGCTTGCTTTCTGAAGATTGTCAAACATACACTTGAGTCTAGTTGGCTCTTTCTTTTCCAAATTACATAGCTTGTAATGTTATGGAGAACGGATGACTCTGTCATTGTCTTGGAGTAAACTATTATTCTTTACCAGCTATTGCCAGGGTCCACTTCCAAGTAAAAGGAGGAAAAACATCAGGATAACAAGGAATGGCCTCGTTAAAGAGATAAAGTCCTTCTGACAGAGCAGCTCTTGGCAGCAAAGGCCCCTTCATTAGGCTTCTCTCTGCCCTCTCAGCTTCAGTCCCAATGCCACTGAAGACAGGGAAGGACTCCAGGTCAGTGGGTAGAATGAGGATCTAGTTGATGTGGGCTACTAAACCTAACATCCCTTTTCTTTTAAGATGCCCTCCAAAGAGACATCAGATAACCATATTGTAAGTGGGGGAGGGGAGGAGGAGTGTTTTAGCTAATTCTTATCAGGAAATATGAGATATGCCATTTCTTTTTCTCTTTGAGTCTTCAAAAAAAATTCACTTGCATTGATTCGACAAACTCAGCCATTCTGTCTAGCATCCTTCAAATTCTGTATCCAAGCGAAGTATCAGAGCTCATGATACTTTATTCCACGAAGACTCTTAGGAAATGGTCCAATCTTTCAACCTATTCTAAGAGACAATCATATCAGGAAATGCTATTGCTAAGAGCAAATCATAGCTTTTTTTTAAAATTAGAAACCAGAAGTTCTTTGATAGAGGACAACAGTATTTCCCAGCTGTAAATTTACAACTCACTTTGATGGTGAATTCTGTGAAGCTCCAAGCCTTTTTTAAAATGTCATTGTATGTGAAGACAGGTAGACAAAGCCATGACCCTTAAAAGAAAGGTATTTTCAGGTCTCCAGTCACAATTACCTTTGCTTAATAGGACGGTAATGAGGCCTGTGCTGTTTTATGTTAGTCAGTTTGTTTATATTTTAATGACTTGGGGGGGGTGGCCTTGCTGGTTGTTAAGAATTCCAGTGTTTCTATTTGTTAGTATTGTTTTTAGCATATAAAATACCACCATTATGCATTTGAACTTGAAAGGTGGCCTAATAGTTTTTATATTGGTTGTTTCTTTGGTTTACAACATCTAATTTCAGTAAGTTCTTACACACACACCTTCTTTCTTTTTTGAATCGGAAACTACTTTCCCTAAAAGAGAAAGGCTGAGTTCTGCAAGTGATTTATGTAAGCCTGAATAAAACATGAATGAACTAGGATTATTTGGGAGCGAAAGGAGGAGATTTTGCAACTGAGTCTTCCTAGTCTATCTGAATTACTCTGGGATATTAATAAACGAAGAAGGCAAGTTTAATGTTGAAGAAACATTGAACTGTACAGCACTAGGCACTCAACGTTTAATGCACATCTTTATTTGTAGTCTATGTAGGGAGCTAAACTCACTATTCTCTGCATGTGATTTACATTACAATCCTGCTATGGTATTCAGAAACTCAAGTCTACAAATTTACATGCTGTTAATATTAAATATAGCCACTATATATACATATGTGTGTGTGCGTGCTTTTTCCCTTAGCATCAGAAGTGTGTGAATTCAAAAGGAGCTGATAGTGTGTTTTGTCTGCATATTGGTCAAAATAAGGAAGTCCTAACCTACTCTGCTCTGGCTCCTGTGTCTTTTGTCATGCAAGTGGATAATAGTAGCAAGACTGACTCAAGGGTCCTCAGCAGGCTGAAGGCTGGACATCAAGGCATTTATCTCTATACAATTTGGTTTTTGCATATGAGTTGGGCTTGCTCTTCCCATGGAGCCATTATGATGTTAATAGTTGCGGTTGACACCAGGCAAACATTCAGTAGCACCTTCACTTTAGCTCCTGGTCATGGTTTTAACGGGCCTCCTCCTACTTGTCACCGGCAATTAGAGAACATCTTTAGAGCATTAGAGCAGTCAGAGAAAAGATTCCGAGCCTGGAAAGCAGGTAATTCAAAGGCTGGCATTTCCAGAGCAGCTCAGGTGCACTGGACTGTCCCACCCAGGTGGACGTAAGCCCCTGTCCTCGACGTTGTCCCCACAAGCTCTCAACAACTTGTCTGCTGGTGGTGGCAGAAGGGATCAGATGATCAGGACAAAATCTCCCAACCCTTCTAAAGAGGCAGGTGTGGCTTTTGTGCAGGTCTCTGTAGCCCTCCTGCCTGCCTGGATCCTCCACTGTGGAGTCTCACAGCCAAGAGCCTTTGGCTGGGTCTCAAGAGCGGGGAATGGAGGTTGTGGCCCAGAATGAGAGCCCTGGTGCTGGCTGTCTCCAGACCAGGTCGGCGGGAAGTGGGGGGGGGGGAGAGGGGAGGCTATGGGGAGTCTGAGGGGCCAATCTGGCCAGCGGGTGGCACCCACCGAGTCGCCCTGGACAGACCCTAGGGGGGGCTCACTCCACAGCCCAAGCCCCTTTTCCTGGAAGTGGGCAGTGCCGGTCTGGGCTTGTGGCTGCAGGAGAAAGTAAACAACCCAAGTGTCTGGGAACAAAGGCAAGTTGTATTCCAAGGTGCCAGAGCCCAGTACCTCTCCTGCAGAATTAAGTGCTATCATTATTCTTTCTGGCTCCTTCCTTTCTTCTTCTTCGCTCTTCCTTTTATATATACATAAAAAAATTAAACCAAGTTTCCTTCTAAGGGAAATAAACACACCAAAGGTAGGATTCCAAGGGAATGACTCAGGACGGTTGGCAAGGCTGGCGATGCTGGCCGGGACT
>NW_012267242.1:688475-688752 GCF_000151885.1 Dipodomys ordii | reverse complement strand
GTCCCGGGCAGGTCCCGCCGCCGCGACCCGGGCGCTGCGCCGCCGTCGCTGCAGACGGTTATGGTAATGAGCGGCGGTGTCTAGCGAGCGGCGTGCGAAACCCGTCAATCCTGTTTGCCATTTCCCCGTGGATTTCCGAGGAGAGGTTCTGCAGGATGCCCCCGGGGCGAGGGGGGGGAACACGACGAGCGCCCGCCCTCCTGCCTCCCTCCCTTCCTCCGCTCCTCAGGCTGCACACGGGGCGCCTTCCCCTCACCCCCCACCCCAGCCCGCCCCC